>NC_081213.1:6629923-6854923 GCF_902713425.1 Acipenser ruthenus
GATTTTAAAAACTATTCTAGATTTCCATAACCTTGAAACAATTTGTAGATCCCTGCATCTGCTGTATCTTACTCACCAAAAACCATAAGCAAATCAACAGAAAATGTGCATTAAAGATTCCAGTTTCATACATGGGTGTGTGGTATAATGCATTCTATATTGGGTAAATCATGTCTCTTGTAGCACATTATAGGTTGCAAGCAGGTATGAAGGAATGCCTTTTGGACTCCCAAATTGTTTTAAAGAAACAAGGAACAAGGGCAGGGCTGCACAATTGAATAAAAATCACCCTTAGGAAACCATTAATCTTGTTCAGTCAAGCCCTGAGGCAGTCCTGTCCCAGCAGCTCGCACTGAGCATGTGCAAAATAAAGACAGAATAAAGCCTGCTTTATCCAGGCTTTAACAATGTTGTAACATTTCTTTTAAAGCACAGCCAATTGCATATTAAGTACAGCAGTTTGTAAAAAGCTGGTATTTACCCAGTAACCCAGCAAACATTGGATACGTGCCTTGCACTAACTGTGAATCAACCTATTGCGATCCACCGGCACTTAATAACAGTAATTACACACAGTCTTTTGATGCCCTCAAAACAGCACTTACAAGAGTGTAATTACAGCGTTGGCCATGAAAACACCTCCAGCACCTTCTGACCCTGTTATATCAAAAGGTCACTTGCCAAATGATAATCAGTGGTAGAATGGTACCACAGTTCTATACCAAAAGCATCTCAATGGCATGAACCAATATACAATGGCAATCCTTTTTTTTTTTTTTTTGCATTTCATTATTTTGTCATTGTTGCCAATGTTGGGGTCTGCTAGAGTTTCTTAATAATTACATCCCAATGGATTTCTTAAACCTTTCTGCAAGGGTGCATCTGAAATTCAGTTGAAGTTATTGTAGACCTTCATATGCTCTTTCTACATACACTGCCAGGACCTATATCTAATATGTGGTTGTGCCCCCATTTACCCTGATTGCAGCCTTCACACAACTTGCATGAGGTGCAGAGAGATAGACAGAGGATCATGATGATTAATGCGTTGTTCAAATTCATGCTCGTTTGTATTGGGATTCAGGGATTGGAGCTTGCATGGAAGATGCCTGAAGTCTGTCATGCTCCTCGAACCATTCAAGCACAACTTGAAAGTAGCATTGCACAAGTGCAGCACCACTGGGAGGACTTGATCCTCAACAATGCATAGCTCAGCTATAGCATTTGTTCAGCCTTCCAGAGTAATCAAGAGACATACCAGGAGAACATGCCCTACACCAAGGTGATGCCGAATCCAATCGGATAGGCAGGTCCTAATAAAACAATTTACAGAGATCATTTTTAAAACATTTAAAAGAGAGACTATTAAATGTAGTCCTTATATCATGGTTAAAAGAGTTAGGCAAAGGACATTTTACCCAAACATGTGCCAACCCTTGGAAAGACCAGGTTGGCAGAATCACAGGAGCGCACATTATAGTTGGTATCATACCATTAACAAGTGTAAGTAACTAAAATGATATACAGGTATGTGGCGATACCGGAGTGGTCTCAGATTGGTTGTTACTTTGTGTGCTGTTTCTTATATAAACCCGAACAAGCAAATGAAAGACACAGATTTCCGGTTTTAACATCATGCATTAAAATGTAAGAGAAATGTTGAGGTGACAGACCATAAGAATTCGTACTTGATCTGTCAAGGCAAGAGATTGTGGAGATGAGTAAGATTAGCACTATTATCTAGTAAAATCTACTTTACTGTAGCCTCTGGGAGACGCTTTTAAAAGAAACCCAGTGATTCTGCCTCATTAACATGATTAGGTAGCTCATCTCGAGTACTCTCACTACTCTCTGTTTGGTTCCTACCTAAACATTTACCAGAATTAAGTTGCAGTGCAATTCTCAAATGCAAAAAAAAATAAAATAGTTTTTGCTACACTGAGACAGTTATGTTAAAACATGGGTGCAGAAATGAAGGCAGTAGAAAACAAAAATCTTATGCAAATTCACCATCTCTGCCACTGCTGCTTCACCCAAGTGTTCCTGGCTAAAAGACCATTACCTTTGAACGGCCTGGCTCCCCTGTGACACAGGATTAAGATTTCATTAGATTACAGGACTTGGAAGAAAAATCTCCATCAATCATGTGATCTGAACAGTTACTCTGCCTGGCAGATTAAAAGAAATAATCTTTCTTGTGACTGCAGACCTGTATATCCCCATGGCTCTTAGCTTTGGGCTGGTCAGTCTTGGCATTACTTTTTGGAGACTTAGTCCATTCTAAAGTATTACTAAACTTTCCAGTGAGTGGTGAATTTCCAAAAAGTGTTTTAGTGTTGCAGGGAGCAGCTGTAAAAAGTTTCAGTGGTTCTGAAATAAGTAAAAGTTCTGAATGTTTCAGATTAATTTATTCCAGCATAAAACTGGACCACGTGTGTGTGTGTGTGTGTGTGTGTGTGTGTGTGTCTCATGTAGCACAATGCATTCTATGTGGAGAAACTCCTGCCTTTTGTATCCACTTGGTGTATTACCATTGTAGCTGCCTTGACCATTGACCCCTGGTACAGAAAAATGACACTGATGATCATTTGTTAAATTAAGTTTAAGTACAACAGCCTTGGCTAGACACATGTGTAGACTACGATCTGTACTGAAGCTGATATGGCTCATGCATGCTTTTAATATAATCAAATTAAATTTCTTTTTGAGCGACTATACGTTTATACAGAAGAACACATTTTAGAAATAAATGTAATCAGATCTCTGCTGCAGCCTGGAATTAATAGAGCTTTTAAAAATATAAAGGGCAATGGTTTGTCAAGTGTAAGTAACATTTCTGATAACAGTGGATGATGCTGAAAGCAGTGCAAAAAGCTTTCTGTTCTACCTGCTCTTTTCAAAGGGCTCATTATGGCTCTCATGCCCAACACTGACTCCGTTGCAACATCATAATAATTGTTAATTTATAATGTTCCCACGTAGATTTTAACAATTACTAACCGCGCTCCATGAAAATATTGTATATGTTTGATTAAAACAAATTAGGCTCTTAAAACAGCTCAAAATTTTACTGCTAAACCAGCTGCCGGTAAGAAAAGTATTGGAGGATCCTGTCTTTTGTGTCATATACCAGGACGACTGGCTTGTTCACTTTAGCAAGGGCAATATTTGTGGTGTATCAGTGCAAGGTAGTACTATTATATTGTAGGGGTCCTAGTATAGAACTGCGTGAGTGATGTTAGGAGTGATCAGTCATTAGCCCCTGTAATTCAGACACTAGTTTCTGTGCTGATCTGTGGAGGAATCCCTAGCCTGCTGGTGGCTGGCAGAGCTGATATATGAATAATAGAGAGCCCACGCATTATCACAGTATGTTGTAAATGTTTTTTCAGCAGCAGCAGAGTTTATAACCACACTGTAACCTCTGCAGTCCTTTCGTTTATAAATCTTAAAACTTTTTGTTTTGTTTTGTTTTGTGCTGGGACCCAGATTTTGTGATGTCTCTCCTGAAATGAATTCAAAATGGCACCACTATGGTAATTAGGCTTATTTAATGAAAATCCCAACACCCACCAGGATCTAATACTCTGAAAATGTGGATTTATTACACTCTAGTTGCTGATTGATCTCTAAACGTTGTCAAGTCAGGATGAGTGATAGTATGTCAATCCTAATAAGAGGTTAGAAACTGGATTTCAAAACCTTGACAGCACTCCTTTATGATCTTAAGATTTGTCATTGCAAAATACCCAATTTGATTTCTTCTTCTTCTTCTTCTTCTTCTTCTTCTTCTACTATCACTTTTGTAGTATTGAATGTTTAGCCCCTTTTAGAAGGTCAGAAAAGAGTTCTACACCAACACAATTTGTTATCAATGTAAAAATAAATTTCACCCAACTGTGTCACAGCTGATACAAAGCCTAAAGGATCTGTCTATATTGCTGTGACTGCAGGATATCATGGATGAAGAGAACACTGGAAAATTGGTAGAAGACAAGACAAAAACAAGCTTTCAGTTCATATCATAGATGTGAATAGGATTAATTAGTGAAATCAAACCAAGTTATTAAAATTAAAAATGCACGGTTTTAGGGATTAATATTATACACATTTCACTTGCAAGTGGCAAACTGTTCTAGCAAAGAACAAATCAGAGCGAAAAAGATACTAAAGCTTTGAAGGCGTGCCAAATGTGCGATGCCAAACTACCGACGTTTTCAGCATTTGTGTTTATAAAGAAAAACAAGCACAGTGAACAATTTGAATCTCTCTACAGAGTCTCTCTCTCTCTCTCTCTCTGTGTGTCGTGTGTGTGTCTGTCTGTGTGTGTGTCTTTCTCTCTCTGTCTGTGTGTGTGTGTGTCTCTCTCTCTCTCTGTGTGAGACGTGTTATCAAGTCATACTGAGACTTTATGACAGTAGCATTGGAGCCTTTTGTGGCATATGGCCTGGACCACTGCTGCAAATTCTGAACACCCTCCCTCTGAAAGCAGGTTCATTCAGGTCTCATCCAGAATGGTTAGTAAAGCTTGCTTATGACAGTTTGAGTGGGCATGCAGGATTCAAAACAACAAGGGAGAATAAAAAGAGGGACGTTAAGGGTAAAAATCATAAGCTTCTGTGAAAAGATGAAATATAAAAATATATCTTGTGGAGTCTGGTTAGTGATAAGTAGTTTTGGGCTGCCAAACTCAAAGCCAGCTCCTTGTTTAGCTCAGATAAGGACTGAGAATAGCACTGCAAAGGCTGGGGTCCGCTTTTTGATGGGGGTGCTGTACTCTATCTGTTTTAATTAGCTATTTGTCTGGGAAGGTGTTGAGGCACAGCTTTTGGTTTGTAATCATTTGATTATTAATCAAAAACATGCAATGTTTAGACAAAGACAGTGACACTTTCTGTGATTCAATTAATGAAGTATCAACCCCCTTGAGAAAACAGAAGTGGAAAACTGATTTGTTAAAAACAAGTTTGAAAAATTCAAGGGAGGGCAATGGAATTGGAAAAGAGAGGAGTGCTTAAAAGGAATTGAAAAGGGGGGCGTTGGCAAGGGACTCCTTGACAAATAACCAAATAATTGTCTTTGTGTATAAAAACAAATCATAAACTCATGAATAACAGCTTGTAACAGATGCCAGGTGCCAAATTATAAACAGAAACGAGCTGGGAGTCACACAAAACGTTGTTGCTATTTCTGGAATAAATCAAGAAAATTAATTAGGTAAACTGTGTTCTTTGTGTTAATTTACCATAAACCAATGTGACCTGATTATGCAAAGCAGAACTTAAAGACTACAGTATTTTTAAGTTTTATTTTTTAATTAAACCTTTTTTTAGGAATTACTTCAAATTTCAGAAATAGCAGCATGAATTACCTACAGCACTGTACCCCTCCAACCCCCTACTTTTTTTTTTTTTTTTTTTTTAAGACCATTTCGACCTCTTTACTGTACCCTTGCTATGGTCACAACTCCTGCCCAAGACAACTGCATGGGTGTTGGGTGGCATTTCAACACCAGCTGTTCAAACAGCATATCCAAAACAAGTCCTGAATTAAATACACAGACACACAGACTTTCAAAACCACCAAGGAGCACCAGTACAGCATAACATGGCTTAGGACTTTTTCACGAAAAAATAAATACGAGTGTGCTTGTTATTGAACATGTTATATAGCATTAAACATTTTAACCACAGACACACTATTTTATTAAAATATTATCTTGAATCCAAAGGGTATAAATTCTTAAATGAGGAAATTATTAATTTGCTATATTAATAGCAGTTCTATTGTGTTATATGATGCAGAGGACACTGTACACAGCTATCAGTAATTAAATGTAAAGCTTATCAATTAATTAATAGCTGATTAATGACCTTAAATAAAATTGCACCAAGTCCTCACCCCCAACTCAGTCACCCAGTCTGCATGGTCAGGCAGCAATCATAGATTTGATTAAAAGAAAATACTGTACTGTAGTAAAGCATACATTATGGCAAACAAATTTAATAATTTGTTTAACGTTCTTTTATTTTTTCATAAATGAAAAAACGACTTAATACTAAATAAATAAATAAATAAATAAATACAATCTAATGTTTACGTTTAGATACGTATACAGAACATACATGGATGACATACTTATATCCCAAGCTAACTATTAGTTAAATGTTAGATGTATTTACCATGGCAATACCAATATCATATTATTAGTTTGTGGTTTCTAAGAAGTTAAACAAGTCTTACATACAAAATGAAGTGGAAGAGAAGACACAGGGAGGACGTTTAACGATCAAAGAAGTCGAAATTGTTTTGACACAGCAGTGTAAACAAAGAAACCTGCATTTTACAACATTCTTTTATATTTTTTAGTCAACATGTAAAATATGTAGTGCAGTGTCATTTGCATATAATGAATTTCCTTGTGTAGGCCTGTTATTATTGTGTTGTTGTTTTGGTTTTCGGTCTGTCACCACACGACACCGCAACAGCGCTTTTCGGGTTACTGTGGGGTACCATTCAGGTGACGCAGGGGATATTTTTTCAGAAATTAAAAGCTTCGCAAATCAAACATTTAATTTCCCTCTGCATTCAATCATCAGGGTATTGATCGTGATACATACTACCTTTGGGGTCAATATGGCTACAGTATTTTAAAACAAACAAACAAACAAACAAACAAAAATATTTTTTTAAAAAGGGGGAAGAGTCCCATGTGAAATCAAAATAACTAAGATGAGTAGGCAGGATGTATATATATATATATATATATATATATATATATATATATATATATATATATATATATATATATATACACGTGTGTGTGTGTTTGAAAGGAGGTAAACTGCAGCGTGAATAAATGAAGTTATTTTTTCATCTACACAAAAGGTTTAAGTGGGTTAAAACATCATTTATTTCAGCATGTTTCGGGTAGAAGCCCTTCTTCAGCTGTGCATAGTATACATTATATTAATCTGCATGCCGACGTGTATTTGTTTAACCTTGAAGAACAACCCCCCGCATAGCTTAGTACCCCGGTCATACTTTGCTCAGATCAATCTGTGGATTTGAAAAAGGAACCCCTTTCGTATTAATAATAAACACCCAGCTGTTTGCATTTCAAACCCATATAGTGTACTATCTTGCATTTCAAATAAACAACGAGAAAACAAGCGATCACGATTGAGCAATATAAAGAAAACTCAAAATAAACTACTGTGGGTCTGTTCTCTTTCTACCGCCCCTTGCCACCCTTATTGGCTAGTTAGGATCCACGCTACCCCCACCCGTCTA
The DNA here is from genome assembly GCF_902713425.1 of Acipenser ruthenus. NCBI lineage: Eukaryota > Metazoa > Chordata > Actinopteri > Acipenseriformes > Acipenseridae > Acipenser > Acipenser ruthenus. Next base: position 6,637,217 of record NC_081213.1, read on the forward strand.
TAGTGCTAGTTCCCCTATGAAGCTTGACGGCTATCAATAATATCAATAACACTTACCCTAAACATACACCTTGGTTTTGATTGGCGTCAACATTTGCCAATCACAACGTGTAAACCCACCCCTGCGTTCTAACCCTCCCAGCGAGTCCACTTCTTTGTCTCTGTTGGCTGTCGCTCCTGTCCGTTGGAGAGTGACCTATCCAATCGTGGAGGAGTGGGTCGAGCGTTCTGGTTGATACAGTCTCGCACTAGCACTCAGAGATCGGACCGAGCCTGTACTTACTGGAGAAGAGTAACTGCCAGCGAGAGAAAAGCGACTAACCGGGAGGAGATCGTGGTGTTTTTTTTAAATCACGATATATCAGGAAGGCAGATAAACACGAGTGATTGAATCGTGGGGGGGACGAAGGATTTGACCACCAAGTTTTAGGATTGTGTTGGCTTGTTTTCTCGGTTCAGATATGATGATGGTGGGGGAGATGGAAGTGAAGCAGGAGAGACCGAGGCCGAGTCCCGATTATTTGATGCAGCTCCTCAATGAAAAAAAGCTGATGTCGAGTCTGCCGAATCTCTGCGGCATCTTCACACATCTCGAGCGGCTGCTGGACGAAGGTAAAACGACATTAAATAAATAAAACAATAAAAACAAAAACAAAAAAACACCAGAAATCATATAAGTGTTTCTTCAAAGAGAGCAAAACTGCACCATGCTGAGAAAGAAGTCTTAGCGATCTGGGATTGAGAAATACCTCCTGTCTCAACTTCAGAAACTACGGGAGCCCGGAGGGGAGGGGGGCATTTACGACCCCAACAGTAAAATATCTGTACTAGGATTTGTGTTTTGTTGTGCTTTTATTATATATTTAGTTATGCGTTAGCAACTCGCGTTAATAAAGAGTTGGTCTCCTGTAAAAGTTTTTAGAGTGCATTTCGCCTACATGGCTTTACACCCGCCAGTTATTCTCTCGGTTTAATTTTACTCATGTATTTTTTCCGCCGTGACATGTTTTATTTCTTTTTAGCGGCCTCTGTCAACAACGCTCATTCGTTGCCCGCTGTTTGGTTTGAAGGAATTTGCTAGATTTACTTATTTAAAGGAGAGCTCTCGCTTTTTAATAATACGTTGAAACGTCAAATAATTGTATATTTCGTGACATTTGTCTTGAGAGGAAAAAAAAAACAGGAAAACACGGGGCTGTTTAACAAAAATGTAAATAAAGTAGCTGTTTGTTGTCAAGTAGTACGGTACGCTTGTGTGCAATGCGGCGGGGTGGGTAGGAAAGGAGTTTCCTTTTCTTTTGCGAAAGTTAAAGTGGACGGGTGCGTTTTTGAGATGGTTTGACATTCTTGCTTGAGCTACGGGAGAGGAAAACTAGAAGGCCTGTTGCGCACCATAAATAACTTTTTTTTTTTTTTACAAAAAAGTTATTTTAAAGTTAACACCATCCGACAGATCTGCGTGCTATATAAGTTAGTTCTAAACGCACGTGTAAATGCTACATTATTTTCATATCACGAGTACGTCAAGGTTAATGTGCTCGGAAGACTAAAGTGGGGAAAGTGATTTATATTAATTAAATGAAATTTGAAACGCTAGAGAGCGCCACTTTCCTCCAGCTATTGCATTCAGGAATTTGGATGGAGAACAGCACACTTGGTGTTTGATGGTTGTGTAATAACAAGAAGCACACAGTAGAGCAGTATCGTAATATACACGGTTATGGATAATTTGAGTTAGAGAATTTGGTTGTTTACCATATGCTGTTGTCACGACGTCAGCCGCCACATACAATGAAATGTAGTCAATTTTGCACAATAAGTTATATAAATATTTAAGAAACCGCGACCTGTTTTGATGGTACCTGCACACACGTATTTCAACATAACCCGCTGTCAGACGTTCAGCTGGAGAAGCAACTTGAGTGAAACGAAATAATGCATAGCCACAGTATTCACAAAGAAAACGGTTCCAAAGAACAATATCGTAACTTTTGTTTTGTGTCATAGTTAAATATTCCTCAACACTGGTATCTAAATGGTTATTGGAAGCGGTTTTTTGCGTCGTTAAATAGGCTGTTTGATCATAACACTTACTTGATTGAAAGGCAACTGTTATATATTTTAATAAAATAAGAGAAACAGGAAAGTACTTTGAATAATCCCAAATGCCACAGGTTATGGATTAGTATATTTGCCCTTGGCGCTAATGCAACACATTCTTTGTGGTTTGCCTACTGTACATGAACTGTTTCAGCTCATGGGTTCAGATTTAAGCCTCTGCTACTTGAAACAGCTAGCTTTCCCTTTGTTCCAGAAGCCAGCAGTTGTGAGCTGATCTTTGGCAAGTAATTTGTTTTCCTTTGCTATGATGTATAGCAAAGGGAACCAGTACAGGATTGGGGAGTGGATATTTCCAACCCCTAGATCAGGCAGAAGCAGGGTCTAGCTTCCTGGTGCCTGTTTTTTTTGTGTGTTGAGTGGTCTAAATCTTAGGCCAACCTTTTTGTTTGTAGTCTGTTTTCTGTAGTCTGTTTTCTTTGTCTTGTGCTAGAAAAAGGTTTTACAAAAATTAATATTGATACATTTTACAACTTTATTCCTTATTCTCTATTAGATATTTCTAGAACGTTGCATAATTTTTCTATGGGTTTAACATGTCCCCACCAAATGCTTTTAAATTCATTGTTAGTTTAGAAGGACATTAATATGATGAGGATAGGTAAACTGCTTCAGAGCCTGTGAATCTGTAACATGACTGCCCCAATGTGATTTCACAAATCTTATACCTTCCTGGGTAAAAATAACATATCAGTGGTAGCTTTTCCCTTAGTTTTGTTTTCCTAGAGCTCTCTGTAATCTTGCTTGAGTGCCTGTTATCTGCCTTCGCAGTGATTCTGACTTGTGGAGTCTCTGCAATCAGTGAGTGCTGCTATTCTGGTGGTAAGGAACTGTCATTGGAATAACAGCATCTGTCCACAGTTCATCAAGGTGACACTGAAGTCATTGGGTAGGCGGTGTGATAAGCAGCTGAGTGGCAGCCAGAACACACTGTCTAAATAAAACTGGAGTGCTCTCGAACGACAATTTCCAGCCAGCCACGAGGCGACCCTTTCTAGTTGTCACCTGCCCAGAATGGTCTTGGCAGCTGTATCCACATTCCTCCAGATTAACTCTTGCGCTCCTGTGTTGGTTTTTCCAGGGCAGTGTAATTGACACCCTTGTATCGTTGCAACCCTAGGTTACGACTGAGGGATTAAGCTGCCAAGGTCACTCTGCTTACTGAATTCAGAAATTCTGTTGTGTGGCAGTAGTGTTTTGGCTTTAGTTGCCCTGGGTGATACTAAATTAGGTACAATGGAGCCAACGGCTTTGTAGATTTACATGCATGTGTTACGGAAACATGTCCTAGTGAAATAGCCTTGAAATTGAAAATAGAATCGAAAGTATCCCACAGTCCTGTATTATTCCTTGTTTGGACATATTGAGGCAAACCATAGTTTCACCTTCCGTGCACTCTGCTTTATCAGAGCAAACCATTATGTTTGTTGACTTCCCCCTAATGTTGTTTTTGCTGGGGGACCCACATTGACATGCTGTTGCTTTGGCTGATAAAGCTGTCTGCCATCAAGCTGGCTTTTTATCTCTGCCTCTACTCAGGTCAAACAGTAACTCTTTCGTCTAAACTTTCCTGTTTTTGCTTTTGACCAACACCCACCTCCCTCTTCATCTGTGTTCACATTAAAGGAACTCTTTGAGTTCCTTTTGAAAGTGTGAATGAATTTTGGTAGTGGTAAATGTGGATTTCACAAGTTCCAAAAAATATCACCTTATTTATGTAACTTCTACTACTGTGAATTCCCTTGTTCTGTTGTGCCAGCATAATTGTCTCCTCCAAGGCTTTTTCAAGTTAGAAAGCTGTTTTACCAGTAATACAGATATAATCGAGGAAGGATCAAAGTAGCAAGCAAAAACTGGGCTTGAGCAACATTTAGTATCAGAACTATACTTGTAGTATACCCCAATTTTTTGAAAGGACAACCAAACAATGTAGCCTAATGTGTGTCTTTGTCTTTTTCTCCCCCCCCCCCCCATACAACTGATGAACTAAATAAATATTGTGCAAGTTAAAAACTCTGTTCCAGACACTCCCCAGTACTGGATTATTAAATGTAATGTATTTTATTAAAAAGAAAGTAGTGCTCATGGGCAGATGATGGCGACAGGAAGGAGTATTCTATGACTTAAAATGAGTTGTTTAAAAATAAAATAAAATAAAAATTTACAGGAAAGAAAAGATTTGCAGTGGTCTGGATGTAATTTTCCAATGTGGTCTGTTTGTTCTCCGTCCCTCTCTAATGCATTCTTTAGGAATGTAGGCCTCACCCCACAAATTCTTCAGCTTCTTGGAATGTCTTTGCATGTCTGTGGTGGAATCGGTGAGTTTGGCTCAAGGGACTGATTTGAAAAACCCAAGGTGTAATAGCCTGAGGGAATGTGGCATGGCACGCTGGCTTCACTGCAATTGAGTGGATAAGAGTTTAAAGACAGTAGGAGGTTCACTGTGTAAATTAGATAGCGTGTAAGTAATCAAGGTGCTAGGTCTACAGATTTGCAGACTAGCCTGAGTAGTGATTATTATTTCATTTCTTGCTGCAGTACGTACAGTATATTTACATGCAAATGTCGGGTCTAAACCGTTAGCTGGGTCAATTGCAATGACTAAGGACAAAACAGCGTATTAGCTAGTACGGTATCAAATCCCATCCTGGTAACCTTGGAATGTTTTTGTAATGAAGTAACCACTGTGTGTGTTTTCTCCATGGATACTGTAATTTAGCATTTAAAGTTTTAGTGCTTGCATTCACCATGCCTGGTTAGTGGTTGTGTGTTACTCTGGGAATGCAGGACTTTGACAGTAAGATTGAAACTATTTTTAAAAACTATTCAAACTGGAGTACAGTGCTTTGACAGTCTGAAAAGTAAATGTGTGTGTCTGTGTGTGCATACTATAAAGCAACAGTGTTTTTTTGACAACCAGTTCTCAGTATGTGTTCATTTACACAGCGGGTTATTCATTAGTATTTTAATATTTTGAAATACACTGTCAGCTTCAGAAGGAGGTTGCAAAATAGTATATATTGCACTGACGAAAGGTACAAGTATGTGGCCTTGTAGCTGGTGTATTATGAGAACAACCCTTGAGCTAAAATTTGTAATCTGATTATCCAAAAATGATTCGTTTAAAACTCTGAATTATTAAAAAAAGAAAAGGTCATCCTACACAGTACAATAATAATCTGTGCAATCCTAAACCCCTGACTGTCAGGCCAAAATTGTGTTTAACTGTCAACACACAGCAGGAAAGTACAGTTCAGTATCCTGATGTAACTATCACTATTATCTGCTGTATTATTGAATTGTGGTTTGTCACACTTGAACAAAAGTTATTGTATTTCTTGCTCTTATTGTATTACTTGTATTGTAACACTTGAAATGTATTTGCTTACGATTGTAAGTCGCCCTGGATAATGGCGTCTGCTAAGAAATAAATAATAATAATAATAATAATAATAATAATAATAATATGGAACTTTACAGAAGGGATGATGTTCAGAGCAAATGGAAGTGTGTATGGGTCTCGGTTTCCAAGTACTGTAATTACCAAAAAAAAAAAAAAAAACACTATTGTATGTGTTTATAAAGTTTGCTCAAGTCATACAAAGAACAACCCCTTTTAACCTTTTGAAATGCATCCTGTTAAACAGATTGTTTGCACAGCTTGGCTTTCTGCAACAATAAACATTGTTATTGAAAGTAAACAAAATGATTTAACAAGAACAACTTCCTTTTTTTTTATATAAACAACTAGTTTAAAATATAATTATACAAGCCCACTTATGAAAACAATAAATATTGCATTATTAAAATTAAGTTTGTTCTTGATTACAATAAATATTGTTGGTTATTGTGCCTTCGTTTTTGCTAACATTATATTTGGCACAATGGGACGCAGTTTGGTCTTTACACCAAAATGAAAATAACAAAAAAAAAGTAAAATTAAGCATTGCAGAAACAGCTGTTTAATTTCATATAATGAGCCACAATACCACCTTATAAAGGGGTGCCTTATAAGGCAGGAGCAATACAAACATTGTAACTTTGTGCAGAGTACTCGCTACTTTGCAAAGCCACACCTGGTAAATCTGAAATGAATTGACCTTGCTTGCACGTATTATCTTTGTTGTGTAAACCACCATTTGGTTCACCTTCAAAATATAAAGTCTGTGGTTGGATTGAGATTTTCACTGTATGGGTTGTGGTAAATTGAGTGGCAATACTGTACAATACTTAAACCCCACTGGTCTACAATTGGTTAAGAAATAGTAAATCCATGTTCGGGGTTTGAGTGTTTGACCAGTGTTATACATCTAAGGTAGCATCGTGGTGAGGTAATGGGTTATAAACATCACAAATGTCTTAGACCCCATTCACACTTGTGGTTTTAAAGCGGCCCAGTGTCGCCTCAGGGCTGCCTTTTCTCGTGAACGCTCCAAAAAAGAAAAAGCAGCCCCAGGCCGGTCTAGATTTAGGCCACCATTTCGATGTGGTCCAGGGCCGGCCTTTGCATATATATGAACGCAAAGCAGACTTGGGGCTGCCTTTTTGTATCACATGACCAATTTGGTTACGTACCTTGGTAGACCCTCCCATACTCCCACTCGCACGAAAGGTAAATAGAAAGGTGAATGCTCTGCGCCAAGACAGCAGTGGATCAATATGGAATGGTGATTTATTTTTACATCCTACAACTTTTAATTAATTCAAAATATTAAATAAATAAATAAAATCTAGTGGGTTAACGTTCAGATTGTTTCTTTCACATAATATATGAGCTACAGTGCATTTATAATTATGCTTAATTTGTCCCATTTACTTTTTCTTTGTGTTCTTTAGTAACTAAGCGCTAAATATAAAAACTGCAGGATTGTGTATCTCTGTAATGCGCCGACTTGGCATATTCATCCACCGTTGTTTATTTTACATGCAACGATATACGTAGCTACAGAAATGTGCGTGTTTACATTAAAATGCAGATCCTTTCATTTAGCTGCTTGGCTTTACACACACATAAAATACTGTTAATATATATTAAGAAACTTTTGCAAATCAGGGATTACTGTATATCCTGGTAGCTCTTCCATTGTGAGTGCAGACAATCGTTTAAAAAAATAAACAAGCAGTTTGTCACATTTTAGGCCTGCTTTTCAGTCACATGTGTGAACGCGCAAAAAACCACAAATATGAACGTGGTTGCAGACCTAAATATGCGACGACCCCTGAGGCGGCCCTGCGCCAGCCCAGTAGTGTGAACAGAGTCTAAAGATTTAAACTCCTTTGCGGAGATTTGACAAACCTAGATTTAACTTTATTAGGTGTAATCCTCATGTTCACCATCCTATCTCCTTGATTTATTTTACGTCAGTTGGAATTACCGCAACAATTCAGAAACAAAACCCTAAAATTTCTGTCACAGAAAACTAAAATTAGGTAGGAGGTTAAGATTCTAATTTGAGGCATCCATTTGGAAAAAATCAATTTATAGTCCGAGAAGGCATCACATTTCTTGTTAATGGAAATCCTCCACCGATTTTAAAATAACAATACAGGTGGTCTAATTAAAGAATCACCCTCAAAACAGGGCTCCTGCGTGTTTGTTTTCATCAAGTTTAAACATTCAGGATAACCAAGCTGTAGAATACCCCCTGTTGTTGTTTAGTGCTAAACTTTTTTTAATAGAGGTTTTTATTTTGCAGTGTCCTTATCTGTTTCCTGAATTGCAGTACATAGGAAGAAAATTGCTACAAATTCCAACTTGAGTTACAATAATTGGTCTACATCCAGAATACCCCACTGGTGCATCCGAATTTAAAATGTATGTGCCTAACTCCAGCTGTTATCTTAAATAGAACGCATATTTTAAATAGTAATCTGCTCTACAGTATAACTGGCATAAATTCAGTAGTAAACTCTGAATGCTTGTGCAGTATCTGGTTTCAGATCTACTGCTGGGGTCTGTGTCGCAGTTGCATACAGTATTGGATACCTTTTCTTTTACGGAAGAATGGAGCACCAAGATACTAATAGCATCTAGCTGGGCAACCAAAGAACTCACTCATGAGGTAGCCATCATCACCCTTCACACGATCATGTCTATTGTAATATTGCAGTGAAAGCCTGGCGACATCAGCACTTTATTTCTGCAAGCAAGCAATTTTCTCGAACAGGAGGTCATAAAATTGCCTATACATTGACTTCTGCATTTGTAAAGCCGGCTATTGCAGCCACTCAAAGGAGAAAATTGTTCTGCCACATGAGCAAATATTGCTTCTGCAAGAAAAGTTCAATTCCATTCCCTGTGCTGTATACACTTTATTAATCCCATTTATATCTGTATTTCATTTATTTATTTTTTACCTTGTGTATGTATGTGACCTTTCTTACAAAATTGTCCTGGAAAGATAGATGTCTGACATAAGGTAGAAGATGCACCACTGAATGAGGTTTTCAGAAGATCCAGGATACATTATTATGCATCTTTCTGTTCCCATTCAAGTTGAGGAAGTTGCTGCAGCAAGACTGTCTTTATTCACACTTTCCATAAATAAGGCTATAAACCACTTAATTAATCAGTAGTGTGGATTAGTGGTTAGGGCTTTGGACTCTTGACCGGAGGGTCGTGGGTTCAATCCCAGCTGGGGGGACACTGCTGCTGTACCCTTGAGTAAGGTACTTTACCTAGATTGCTCCAGTAAAAAACCCAAATGTATAAATGCGTAATTGTATTTAAAAATAACGTGATATCTTGTAACAATTGTAAGTCGCCCTGGATAAGGGCGTCTGCTAAGAAATAAATTATTATTATTATTATTATTATTATTATTATTATTATTATTATTATTATCAAGCAGACTGTTTAAGACACCATCATTGAGGGTAGGGATATAGCCCTAAGCATGCTGTTCCTGGTTTGTGTTGAATTACCCAGCTATTTACTCCAAGTGGGGCATTGTCCAGTAATTCCCTGCTCCTGGACAGACAGCATTCCTATGTCTGTGGTCATTATTTCCTCTTTCTCAGTCCTGATGGCTAACAAAGAGGAGCTCTTTTAGCTCTGTGGTGTGCTGAACGAATCCAGGTTCTATTAGCAGCCTCTAAATACTCCTCGTTTGATCTGTCTTGTGCAGTTAGTCATAAAAAGATTCGTGCTTTGTTTCCTTGGTAAGGAGCTACTGCACCTGCCAACTTTTTGCTTTTGTTTTAGTCAGTCAAACAGCTGTTGCACAATAGCTGCATTAGACGGTTTGTTTGCCCCATTGTAATCTATGTATTTTCTGCTTGGGTTGAGTTTCCCATCTACAACATTGTCTTATGGTTGGTCGTGATGCAACATTTTGACAAATCTGTTTCGGTACACAAATTGTATGCTGCTAAAATAAATCCCAGTTCTGTTGCTGATGTGGTCTTACTAGTTGTTCAGATGTACAGTGTTTCCTTTTTAAACTGGAGGTTAGCTTGCTGGGCTCTGACTTGGAGATCAGTTTAAGAAGCTGGAGTTGGATGTAGCTTTGGTTCAAGCTGCCAGGGAACTGTGATTTGAACCAGTCCTAGATCCCTGTTTTGTTTTTTGTTTTGTTTTTTCTTTCTTTTCTATAAAGTAGTACGACTGTAGCAGCCAGCATGCATGGCTTCTCTCATTCATTTAGAGTGCATGGCATTGTTCACGCTCCGGACGTGTGATTCACACGCACTGACATCTCTGGACTGGGCCTCATTTACCATCATTCAGCCCTGGAGGCAAATACTTCAGAGCATTCAAAGAACAGACTGTAGGTTAAAGGGCTGGACCGGGGCCTGTACCACTGAATAGTAGTTGTGTCATTTTAACTCCACAGCTTGCGAAATTGGGTAAAAGCTGGATCTGTGGTGTGTTGGGCATGATTAAACCGTTCCATGTCATATTGATATCGCGATTATCAGACTAGGGTGGAGCTGCTTTATATATAAAAATAAAGAAATAAAGCTGCCCAGCTGCAGTTAACACTAATATGAAATATGACTTTACAAAACATAGCACTGTTTTAATCCCTGCATTTACAATAACGTCCAAGTAGCTTTTGACTAATTTGCAGTGTCACCTTTTGTGAGGCTCGTATTTAGTAAAGGAAATCTAACAATCCACCTCCAGTTCTTTTTCAGTTGTAGATATAAGCAGTTTTTATCTTCGACTGGTCACAGGCCTGCATCCTTGAGTCCCCAGATATAATTAATGTACTGTGCATTTAATTATAGAGCGGAACAGTAGCGGAGCTGTGGGTTTTACAAATACGTCAGAACTGTAAGTGACTTAATGCAATGCGTTTGAGGAACAGAAACACGTTTTCTGTGCTTGGCTGAGTAACGACGAGCCAGCTTTTGAAGTGTCTGTATTTTACAGTTGCAAACCTTGATATGCACAGGAGTCCTAAAATAGCCGCACGATTTTAAACTGAACTTGGTTAACAGTGCTGTTAACCAAGACTTCTTATTTGAACACGGGTTGGTTTTTCTAGCAGCTATACTTCTCAGTTCACAAACTACCTACAGACCAGTGTCATGTGAGGAACACTTAAGGAATTGAGAAAATGAGCCAAGCAAACATTCTGCTGGAGCATGCCAATAATCGCTCATTTGGGTAATAAAAAAATTTAAATGCATTGAAACAGTTTTAAGAAATTCCTGATTTGATTAGCAGACCAAGGCAGGACTTTTATTTGACACAGTATAGCTCTGTTTATTTAATGTCTTTGGCCAGACATTAGCCTAGCAGCTGCTCTGGCATCACAAAAATGAAAGGTGGTTTACTTACGACAGTTGTTTATTGATTATTAAAGTGTTTTGTTCCTGTGGTTGAGCTAGCTAATATGCCTGGCACTGTCCTGTAACTTTGAAGTCGTTGTGAAGGGCTGTTTTCATGGAGGCTTGCTTCAGGAAACAGGCCAGAATTATCAGTACAGAACACGTTTTGTAAGTGGTCATTTCCTTCCTTACAATTGTGAACTTCCTGCCATTGTGTTTTTGGAGGGTGATCGTGTTCTTCCTGTATGGGTCCCTGTAAGAGACCATACAAGCCAGCTGAATATTTGTAACCCTTTATGGAACTGGATAGTGCATAAAAAATGTTTTTCAGGATAATAATCCTGCGTGAATGTTCTCGGTGTGTGTTTTTATAACTGTGGTTCATGATTTATTGAATGATACTTGTAGCACAAACTTTAACACATGCCTTCATTTTCCTGCTTCCTGGTCAGAATTTCTTGCAACATGTCAAAGTGAGTTTAGCTCAGTCTGCCATTCACTTTGTCTGCACCACCATCAGAGTGAAAACACAAACATGTTAGATGCTGTCCTGAAGCTTTTCATTGTCTGAATTACAAGCTACAGTATTACAGTTATCACTGAGCACCAACATGTTGAGTAAGTTGATAAGATCAATTTTTTGAGAAGCTACTTTCACAGACCCATGTTATGCTCTAATTGGTTTACATTGACAATTGCTAATCAGGGTTTGTGAAACTCGCTGTTATAAATTCTAAATGTCAGTTGGATTTAGACAAACACAAATAAGCCTCTGCTTGTCTTACTGCACTGTGTTGTGTTTTTGGAGGAAGTCCACATTCAATTTGCTCCTATCTTTCATACCTTACAGCAGTATCTCCTGCATGGATTTGTCTCTGCTGTTAGGGCAGAGGTCCGTCAGTGTGCAGTGAACCAAAAGCATGTTTCTGGAAGCCCGTTCTGAGACCAGAGTAACACTCACCGGTGTATGGAAATTGGCCCAGTCAGAAACCCAATTAAATAAGTGTGCCAGAACTATATAATTTAAGTGAATGAGCCTGCTTGAACGGAATCCATTAATGTTAAGGAGAAAGTGGTGGTTAATAAAGTGAGTGCAGTTCCTCGTAGGTAGCAGCTTCCCTCGAAGATACAGGCTGTGGAAGGGAAGCAATAAAGAGAAGTGCTCTATGGCATTTAGATGGAGCGGTGGGTTATGGAGTCTAAATTAATCGTCTCCTAGACTGGTTTAAAAGGAAAAGTCTAAATTACCTGCAGTGCTGTCATTTGCGTCTCTGATTCAGTTTGTTTCTGCATGTGGTTCCAGCTTTGTGTCTATCTGGAAGTATTTGTGTGTTGCGGATGGGGCATTTCACCACAAATGTGTTGTTGCAAGGCTGAAAGTAGAACTCATTTTACTGGAAAAGGCAAGAGGTATTTATTATTATTATTTTTTCTTAGCAGACGCCCTTATCCAGGGCGACTTACAATTGTTACAAGATATCACATTATTGTTACATACAATTACCCATTTATACAGTTGGGTTTTAACTGGAGCAATCTAGGTAAAGTACCTTGCTCAAGGGTACAGCAGCAGTGTCCTCACCGGGGATTGAACCCACAACCCTCCGGTCAAGGGTCCAAAGCCCTAACCACTACTCCACTACTGGTATGAACTAATTTCATGATTTACTACTGATGGTCTGATTTTGTTTTTGTTGTTGTCTGCCCCTTCTTTGCATAGAATTTGCTGATAATAGGCTGCTGAAATATCAAGGTTGCATTTACCAAGTAATCAAAATGTTCTAATTGTTAGCAAAAAGCCCACAGGTACAGTATAGGTGTGTACTTGCTGTCAAGCACTTGAAAGGGTAACCTCCTTTTGAACTGCAGCAGTTGCTTCAGCATAAACAGTGATTGAACTCTCAATAGTTTAAGGGTATTTTAAGGGTTAAGTATGCTAGCTTTGCCCCATACACCTATTTCTAAAGTACATTAATGCCTGAAACCATTAAGTGAGCTATCAAACAAAACTCTGCTGTACAGTACTTCAGCCCTAGGCCTTTGTTAACCAGAGTCAACTAATTCGGCCAGATTGTGTGATGGATGTTTGATGTGAACTACTTCTCTGAGGCCACTTGCTGTACAGTACAGTCACAAACCACAGGTAAGAATTCCCCACTGAACTGTGATTGTGTTTTTTTTGCAATTGATAGTCGTGTAGAGTGCTTGGGTCAATGTGCTGTCTGTACCCCAGGATCACTTTGTAAACAATATAATTTACTTAAACAGACTTCACCATTAGAACCTCTTATGATGACTTCTCGTTTTTAATGGGCATGTTGTATACTGAGCTAACAGTTAAAAATAATGTCTTTAACCTTCGTTTTATCCCATAGTTTAATAACAAAATAAATGCACTAATGTAGTCAACTGAAATGTATGCACATCAACTGCATTTTCATATTGGGAGAGGAGCAACTAATTCAGAGCAGGGGTGGACAAATCACTACTATGTGCGGTAGACCGATGGGCTACCAAAAGGTAAACTATGGTAGCCCACCATAAATCTTGGTAGCCCACATTTTTCAGTAGATAGATTTCCATGTAATGCTACACACCATTTAAAGCAAACAAACAAAAAAAATGTAGACTGATACAATTGTAAGGTTCAGAAAAAAACAACAATAATGTCAGGGTATACATTTTAAAGTAGTACAAATGCATTGCACACTTTATAAAGACATTTCCGTGCGAGGGGGCTCCCTCACAGTACCATTAGGTAATTGTTCAGTTGGAAATAAAAAAAATTAAATAAGGCACCTTTTATTAACTTTCTACTGTGCTTGAGCTGCAGTGTCCCTGCACCTCTGTAACACTGTGATAGCCACTGAGGGTACGGTGTTCCCCACTCTGATTGGTTTACAGTAGACCTGTACTAAACGCGAAGTAAACTGAGCTGGTTTATCAGGCTGTCTGTACAAAGTAACCAAAGATCTTCTATGTAGAAGATCTTTGAAGTAACTGCTTAAGAAAAAAAAAATCTTTAGAAGCGGCCGGTAGTCCCGCAGGCTTTGGAACATTACAGTTCGGTAGTCCCGCGGGCTTTGGAACATTACAGTTCGGTAGTCCGGACCCCATTTTTGGGAGTCCTGGGTGCCCGGGCTACCGATTTGTCCGCCCCTGCAGAGGCTCACTGATTTAGATGTTCACATTCAGCTTTTAAGAGGATTCTAGGTTTTGTTTCTGTGTCTCTGTCCTGCCAGACACAGAAACACGCACAGCTTTTACAATCACGGTTACTATACAGTTAGCAAGCAGTCCTTGCGTAACAGCCACTGTTGTGTTGTGGTTTCTAAGTGCAGTGTAACCAAGGCAGAATGTAGTGAGTAATGTGTGGAAGCTTTGATTATTGGATGCCAAAGGGAAGGGAGGAATCAGGATTTGTCTGTGCCATTTTCTGGAATTTGTCTGAACATGTTTCTTTCTTAAACTGGTTTCTGATGGCAGGATATGACATCTGCTACAGTAGATCCCTGCCCCCTGACTTCCTGTATGCCCTGGTAACTGTTTCCTAATCTTCTTGCACTGTTAGCCAAGGAAACGGGACAAGCAATCCTAATGCCATTTTCTTGTTTCCATTTAGGATTGGGATTGAACCATTTTATAATTGGACTATTGGGTGTTTGTGTGTGGGTGTGCACGGTGGCGATTAACTCTGTCTAATCAAGTAAACTCTTAGTGGTCCTCTTGAATGGTTTCTCTTAGTAAAGCTAGCTCTGTAAAAAGCCAACCCCCTTCCCGAAATGTGGAGTCTTCTCCATACACCTTGCATGAAGACAGAATCTGGCACTAGGACGGAAGGAGTTGATTTATTTCTGTTGTGCACCTCCATTAGTGATTGCATCAGTAACAAGAAAGCATTATGGCTTACTGCAGCAGTACAGTGGGGTGTCTGATCACCTTCCCTTGCTCTCATTCTGTTCCGGTTGCGCAAAAATCAGGGTTGGCTGATTTTAAATCAAGTCGATTTTAAATCATGATTTTAAATCACTTTTCTTTTTTTTTTTAAATCATTGAATTTGAATCATTTTTTCATTTACTACCTATTTTATATAGTTTCTCAAGGAAAAGACATGAAAAGTATATTTTAAAAACCTTTTGTTAACACAAACATTGTAAACTCTTACTGTCTAAACTAGAACTCTTATGACCAGTATTTTGATCACAGCGCATATATTTAGTGGTGCAATCATCAGGAACTATAACAATTGAACACACTATAAAAAGCAAAGTAGTCCTAAGTAACAACTGCATGTGTTTGGACTGACACAGAAAGGGGAAATCAAAGAAAGAAAAGAATGACTGGGATGAGTGAGGGGGAATTTTCTCTGGTGTACTCCATCGCTAAATTCTTGTAATTCACATTTAGAGGATGCCACAATGATAAAAATGTGCTTTATTTAAGATTGAGTAATTTTAATTTAGTTCGGTATGTAACTATTCACAAACCACCATTTCCAACATCCTTAAATTTACAGTTTAGAGGTACTGTAGAGCTACAACTACGGTACTACAAAAAAAGGGGAAAAAATCAATTTAAATTAAAAAACAATATCTGATTTTAAAAAAAACAAAAAATCTAAAAAATTGCCAACACTGATATAAATGTCACTTTCCAGAATCCAGCTCCCTTTTCATTTCTGGTATTGGGAAGGCAGTGTAGAGCCAGGCTTGTCCTCCATGTTTTGCTTGGATGATTTTAACGCATTATAAGCAATGGTGTCCTTTTTGAAAGCTACATTTGCTAGCGAAGACAAAGACAAATGATTTGAAAGAGAGGAATGCAGGGGGTAAGTTTTTGGTAAGCCAAGCATTTAAGAAGACTAGCTGTAAACTCGCAGCTTGGGGGGGAAACAAATTGGAGGCTGTCATATGGTGGGTGTCTCTGCAGATTTTCTTGAGTGGCCTTTTTATGCTAATGTGGCATTTCAGAAAAAAAAAGCATTCTGCAGGAGGACTTTAAGACAGATGTTTGTTACATGTATTGTATTACTGAATGAAGATTACACAGTAGAAACTCCAGCGCATAATTTACCTGTTCTTTATAGAAACTCCAGACATTACATTATCATCTAAATCATCTTTTGCCAACTGATTGTAAAGATGGGGTTGTGACAGCTTTATATTCTCTTGTCCTGGCTGGTAGTATTATTATAATCTTTTGAAGCTTAATTTGGGCTTTAAGCAATGCATCTGTTGCAACTTTCCTGGAGACTGACTAATGCACTAGACTGCATTTGGCATCTGTCTTCATTACCAATCTGGCTCCAAGCCTAGATTTTATGTACAAAATAACATCATTTGCCATAAACTGTGTCACTCAATTTAGACAAAAACAATATAGAATATTCAGGTTTCATAAATTTATTATTTTTTGGGGATATTTTCAATGTACTCTACTTTTTTGCGACCTTTTTTTTTTTTTTTTTTTTTGCGATCTGATCTCAGGATTGACGCCAGCATTGTATGCCAGTCATGTTTCCTGTTTGGTTTGCAGGCTTAGTGGGTGCAAACTGTACCCCTTGTGCCAACTACCAGGTGTGGTTCCCCATGAATCCCACCTGCCTTGCATCTTCACTGCTGAAAGCATTAATCCACTTGATGAATCCATTAAGGCTTTAAAAGAAAGCTTGCTGTACTAATAGAAGCTGCGACACATCTCTCTTGCAGTCAGATACTAATGATTCATCCTGATGACATTACAGACACTATACACTTTGTCCCAGGCATTCTCACTGGAAGCAACATCTTCTGCTTCCTCAGTATTTCTACAGTTAGTGTGACCATGAGTGATACTGCGTCTGCTCTAGTATGCAGCACATTTCTGTACCTTGTATAAAAAAGCTCCTGTCTATTGGTAATGTGGTCAGTAGTAATGTTTGCACAGGCGCAGCGTGTGTTATTAAAATGTCTTAGTACGTTTTACAAGATGAAAACAAGTTTCACATATTTGTAAGATTGTTTCATTTATGGGTCAGTGTAACCTGATCAACCTGAAATGTATCATTCTTTTATGCTGGATGTCAGCAGTCTTAAGGTGACACTTGATTTTATCTAGCATTTTCATAACAATGTGTTTTTTTGGAAAAAAAAAAGAAAAAAGTGATATGGTCAACATAGTCCAAGTTTGTTGTTAATCTGGTCTTTGAGGGCTAAGGATCAGTTACCCAAATCATTGTTCATTTGGATTTCAAAAAAACGTATTCAAACATACTTTTATTTGTATTTAAACCAGATTTTAAAATAACCGATGCATTAATAAACCAAAATAGTAACTGAGAAGAATCCAGAAATAATAAAGCGCCAAACACTTCAGTCTCAAGGTAGTGAATAAAGCCTGTTTTGTTGAATTGGTGACCTACAGTTCCAATTTTTTTAGTGGACTGCCGACCCCTTGCAGCATTTATTAACCTGCTTTCTCTTTCTGTTTGCAGAAATCAACAGAGTAAGGAAAGACATGTACAATGACACAGCGAGCGGCCTTGTAGAGAAGCATCCTCTGGAGCTGCCTGACCCGCTGGGACCTGTTGTCCATGTACAAGAAAAACTCTTTGTGCCTGTGAAAGAATACCCAGACGTGAGTACCTGTAGCCTTTACTGTGGTAGTAAAGGATCACCAAGAAGAACACTGCTACATTGAAGCAAATGAGACTTGCTACTTGATTCCCTTGTAAACTTGTGCCCTAGATAACTGGAAAACAGTGCTTGTGAGCAACAAAGAATGCAGGATTAACTTTATCTACAGCTGAGATCAATCATGAACAATATACTGGAACAATTAGCTCAAATAATCCTGTAGTTAATTTTCCCTCGTCTTGTACAATTATTGAAACAAAACTGGAAGGAAGAGGATTTTAAAATCAAGCGGTACCTGATATGCTGTAATATAGGAACACAACTGGTGCACATTTTACATCAATAAAAACACCATTGCCAGTACAATACTAGTGAATAAACAAGTTTTGCATAAGTGTTCATGTGTAATGTAGATTCTAAGGGTACTCCAAGATTAGCAGTCTTCATGATAAGTGTGCCTTCAGGAGCGCCCACGCAGTACTGCTTGTGCTTGTGGCAAAACTGGGGCTCGGAAGTTCCGCGCCTATCAGCAAGACTAAATAGCCGTTTTTTTGAAGAGGAGCAGGGAGTTGTTTTTTTGGGTCACTGCATGTGGGAGATTACATATTCGCTTCCAATAGAAAGCCTTTGTTAGGTTGAAGCTTCCTCCTTTCTCCATGCAGCCCTGTTCTAAGCAGGTATTGCACTGGTGCTGACTTGCTGCGGGCTTCACATTCATTTAGCCCCGGGCTTTGAATTGGGTGCTATGTTTAAAAAATAAACCCCACTTCCTTTCCATCAGACCTCGTCTTGCTTTATTTTTAACCAGGCCCGGCATGGCTTTTTGAAACTTAATCAGAGGTGTGCCGAAAGCTGTCTGTCTCATTTCTCAAGTCCTTGGCCAGGGCTTTAGCTGGCTGCTTACTGATCCTGTGTGGTCAATATCGAGGATATCCATGTCACACTTTACAGGAGAAACATTTCTCTTTCTAATCTGGTCATTGGAAGAAGGTCAGCCAGATATTGGACTAGTCAAGCATGAAATGCATTTTCCCCTTGACAAACCTCACACTGATAAAGGGATTGATGCTGTTTTTTTCCTTTTAAATAACATGGGCCAGCGGTACCATAAATAAGATTTTCAATTCTGGCAAGACTGCGCTCTCAGTAATACCATGCTAGAATAAAGATTAATATTCACACAGTCCTGACTGAGTATTTTCCAGCACCAGTAGCGGAGTTGAAAGATTTATTCTCCAATCTTAGCAATTTTTTTTGAGACGGGTGCTGTTTTGCTCAAGTAGATTCTGCCTTCTGAGCAGATTGAAGAATTCTAGGTCCCTGCTAGTAGACAAGCTAGGTTGAAACATGTGCCCTGCTGGAATTCTGCCACTACCCAAGAAGATTGTTGTGGATGCGGGTAATTAACATTTTGGAGATCCAAGCCTGATAAAGAAGCTGTCCTAAGTTGATCTCTCTTAACTCTCCCTTTTATACACTTTCTTTATTGAATGCGTTTCTTTAAGTGAACTAAAATATTATATTCACAATTACTGTATTATATTATGAATTATTTAAATATTACTTTTCATGTCAACTGGAACACGGGCACATCTTTGCTTAATGTCGATTATCATGATTCATGGCACACATGATGTCAGTTGTAAAATAAATGTGCCAACTGTTAATAACAATGCTGAAACTACCGTACAATGACAAAGCAACTACAATTGTAATTCTGTAATCTCGCTACAGAAAACACAGCAAGGCTGTAGTTTTTGCATTCTGTGTCAAAGCATATAGCCCCTAGTAATTCATGTGAAGTGACACTCGACTGGTAAGCACCAGGTAGTAATTACTGATTTGATACAAAGTCCTCTTCTTTCCCCTTGGGCTCTGACCTTAAACTGGTCTGTAATTGCTGATTTAATGCCCTTTGTGTCCAGTCTACTGCTTAAAAACAACTGTTTATTTTCAAGTTTCACAATCCTCTTCAATTGCCTTTTGATTCCAACACCTAAATGTTCTTGCGTTTTTATAAATGCTGCTATTTAATATTTGCATGAAGTTGAGACTCTTGGCTGTAATAACACCTCTCTATTATTGTGCTAACAAGCTCATTATGAATAACAGATCCTTAATTCTAGTCAACAGCACACCCTGGCTATTAGTGCCTTGGCTTAGTATTGGATTTAAAATAGCCAGGAGACTCCTTGTATGGTGTTTTATTACTTGCACTGACACTTAGCATTATTTTTATAAATTGGCTGTTTCCAGCATTTAATAATTGAGAATTTGTTTAGGTATATCCTTTACATGGTTAGTTTCATGTGTCAGTAACATAGAAAATGAGCCACATAGACAAACAGAATAGGCTTACAACTAATGTTTATCCTGTGTGGATAACCAGATTTTGAAGTATGTCTCACTCTTAACCACTTGCTGCTCAGTGTCCACTATATTTGAAAATCGGCATTAAATAGGTATGGGAACATAACCAGGGAAGTAAAGGGTTAATGGTGAACACAATAACTACCTTTTCTTCACCAGTCTTTACCAAACCGTTATCGTACACCTGCTATAGACATTTCTGATTTAATAATTTGATAACTCAGATTTTCATGCAAATATTTGTAACCTTTCAGGTACTGTGATTTTTATTACACTGTAACTAGCTGAACTGGTTTCAAGAAGCATGCATTTTGCACTTTCAAGTTCTGCATCAGAACAAACAAATGAAATGATGGTGTCTGGGTCAAAACTAACTTGGAACATGTTGTGGTTTTGTTACACCTGTGTGGTTGTTTGGATTACCCACTTAAAACAATTTAAAAAATGGAATCTGGAAGGCCTGATTAACAGCACTGAAACTTGTCCAAGAAAGTGGGGGAGTGGGCGGGGAGGAATGTAATTTGACTTGATTGAACACAACTTGCCTTTCTCAAAGTTTTAGAATTGTCACCCGCTGGGTTTAGATGACACATCTAAACCATTTGATGTCTCCTTGCAAAAATATATATATACTACAGCCAATTTTGAATGCCTTCTAAGCACACATATTGAGCTGTAAACATCAGCACCCTGCCAGCAAGTACTTCACTCCAGAAACTTAATTGAAGCCTTCCTTCAGAATGCTGGATCCAGGACCAAGTAATCCGATTTGTCTGGTTGTCATTGGATTAATCAGCAGCACAGCAAGCAAAATAATAAAAAAAAAAACTGATTGAGAGTCTTGTTTGAGAGTGAAATGCATGTAATGTCAGACTGAAACTTTATAAAAGAATATAACTTACTGATAGGGTAGTGGATCGGTGGAGGTGCTGAAAATTAAACTGTAAAAACGGCTGCAAGCTTCAGCAGTTTGGAGCACCTGAAACTGACTAGTATGATTTGTAAACAAACTTCACATTTGTAAACAACATATTTAGCTATATTTTGACTTCCTGGCATAATTTTATTTAAATAGAAATGTACTAATGTTCTTGTTGGCCTCTGAGTCTTAGATACTGTAATCCCTATATTTTTTCAGAAAAAAATATAGGGATTTAGACATCCAGCATACATTTAGAAATATTGTATTTGAAATTATACATATATCTAAAAATGACCAAATGTTAAATGGTTAAAATTTTGCCTCAGCGTTTACCTGATATTGAAAATAAGGAGGCCAGATATAGGGGTTAGCCCTTGCGTAGTAAAACATATACAGTAATCTATTTCAGATTCAATCTAACCTTTTCCAGATTAATTTCCTGTGTTTATTTTAAAATATTATTGTTGACCTACAAGGCTTTGTACGGTCAGGGTCCTAGTTATTTAATGGACCTTCTCAGCCCTTGCATCCCTGGGAGGCAGCTTAGATCCTCTAACTCTGGACCGTTAAAATGCATGCTTCCAAAACGTGTTCTGCTCTGAGGTGTAGTTTTAGCTGTGTTGCTCCTTTTCTTTGGAACTCAATACCAGCTTTCATTAGAGAATCCACAACAGTAGCCAAATTTAAAAATACCTTTTAAGACACACTTCTCCACTTTATTATTATTATTATTATTATTATTATTATTATTATTATTATTATTATTATTATTTTAACTTTTTGACTGTACTGCAGTCTGCACTGTTTGTTATAATATACTGTAGTTTTATGATGATCAATTTTATCTCTATTTACCTATTGTATTTATGTATAGATTTTTTGTGTTTTTTGTAATGGTTTTTCTTTTTGTTTGTACAGCGCCTTGAGACTCCTTAGGTGTGAAAGGCGCTATAATAATAATAATAATAATAATAATAATAATAATAATTTCAATTCTGTACATGCATGTCTTATTAACATGTTGTAAAGATTTATTAAATAAAGTGATGGAGGCTTTTTATCCTAAAGTTTAAACATTTAAGAAATGAAACAAAATAGCATCACTATCTAAAAGTAAGATTAGTCAAACGCTACAGCATGCAGATTCCCTTTCACCATGTTGGTGCACATTTAATATTCCTCTCTGTGCTGTTGTAAAAATACACCTAGTCAAACAAACGATTTGTCTGTTGTGATATCCTACACCAGGAATATCCTTGAATTGTATTTTTGCCTAATTGTGGTTGGCAGCGCTTTGAAGGCAAAGTGCAGTTAGAATTACTAGGGCATGTCTTAAAATGCCTTGAACCTTAATGTAGCACCTTCAGCAGCAGCAAGCAGCTAATAAACTGAGTTGAATGCCAGCACTAAGGTGCTTAGTAGTTTTGTTGTGGTAAATCTTGAGGGAGATTAATGCAGATACCTTGAACAGTCTTAGCATCAAACCACTTACAGAAGAAACTTTATGGGGTTATAAAACTGCTGATATATGGCCTGAGACACATTCTTGCTTGCACATACACTTAGAACCTAGTGCATTTGCAGAGCCCAATTTTAATAGCGTAGCAAATCAATTTGTTATCCAAAAGATAATGACCTAGAATGAGAATTTTAAAACCGAGGTAGATTTTTGAAAGGCTGAGATCTAGGGGCTGTATATTTCTGCCAGGTAACAAGCACATGGAAGTTGTTAAATGGTTCCACAGTAACTGGGTTTCAGTAATCGCCTGTTTTCCCTCAATCTGGCCCTTTCCATTTTCCGCGACTTTCATACAACCCCTCAACACAGACTATGGACATCCTGACAGGCTTGGAACAAAACTGACTGCTTTAACGGGTGAACAAGATTCATCAAGGGTCATTATGAAAAGCTACAGCAACTCGGTTCCACATATTGTTTGTTATCCCCATCTGGAGATGCAAATGCTGGCGAAAGGGATATAATGGAGGTGTCGGCACATACATGCGTACATACGTACATACATACGTACATACATACATACATACATACATACATAAATATATACATTTATTTATTTTTAAACACCACTCTATATATATATATATATATAAAAATATAATAAAATTCATCCAACGGTTGGTTCATATTGTATTATCATGCTTTAGATGCAGCCAGAACTGTTTGATTTAATGTGACAGGATAATCTCTCATGATTTACAATGCTCTGATCACCTTAAATGTAGTTTGGATAGAGCATTATCTCTGATATCATGTTATCAAGGAATTCCCGACTGCCCTCCAGGCTTGTATTACCGTCTCTGTGGAGCTTTTGATTGTCCACAGATCTGCCTCGCAGCTCATTTGCCTTTAGTCAACCTACTGTATGTTAGTGGATTTCCTGCTTTAGTTGAGCTACTCTTGGCAACCTATTTGGAGTTATAATAGATCTAGTTGTATTCATTTACAATGAGATAGTCAGAAATGGCCATATTGGAATTACATTTTTACATTTGGTTTGCAGGCCATGGGACCTATCCTGAAACACTGACATTGGCCTAACCTTTTACACTTGTTCGCCTTGCAAGCATGTTAAAAGCCCCCACGGTATAAACTACAAGATGTGAAGGTCACGGGATATTATAATAACTAGATGGGGAGAGCAGTGTATTACTGGACAGGGTTAATTGCTACTAGAACAAAAAATGGCCTCCAATTTCCCTCTACATGCAACTTTATTTGGGCAGAGTGAAAAATGGATTAATTGAATGATATGGTGGAGGTATTGCAATTCTGCCCAGATTAATTAATAATAAGATCCAAACAGTCATCTGGGAGATTGGATGGAGGGCTGATGGAAGCAGCTGCACGTTGATTTATTTTTTTCAAGTAATCCATTAAATGAGAAGAGTAAAACGTCTGGATTATCGGAGCTGCTCGCTGGAGACTGGAACACTTACTGACTCCTCAGGGAAAGAAGGGTGGGGAGGAAGAGAATGAGCCCCCTGAGGGGTCGGCCTCAATTATCTCGTCTCTCTGGGATTTGAAGGTCAGTCTTGCTGGATTAGGATGTGTCTGAGTGATTGCAAAGAACAGGAAAATAGATTTTGCAGGGGGGTTTGTTTACGCTGCAGTTTTGTACCTCAAAGTAAACACGTACATGGATGTACATTTGTCTAGTACTGCCTCCAACAGCATGAGGTTATGAACGCAAATTAATAGGGAAACAAAAGCAAATGTTAAATATACAAAATATCTGCAAAAATAATAGTTTTGACCTAGTTACTAATAATGCAGCACTTTTAAGACAGAGCTGCTATGAAAAAGACTTGGTCGAAACATTTGTCATTGAACGTGGTTCTGTATTTCTAAATGTAGCACTGTTGAGTGTTTTAATAGTTATGGGAGCTATTATTAGTGCTGATTTATTGCTTAAACATTTTTTAAATCTTACTTTTGACACCTGAATATAAATAGTGACTCAGTCCTGCCCTTAAAGGTAGTTTTTATGCTGAGTAAAGCTGCCCTGTTTTACACACTTTCAGTAAAACAAAACTAACATTAATCTTAGCAGTTTATTTGTGGCACAGTCTAGAAGAAATACTGTACTGTACACAGCAACATAGGTGCAAGTCTGGCAATAAAAATAAAAAACATTGAGGAATTTTATGATGTAAGCTGTATTGTTTGGGCCGGGTTGGTAAAGTATTTGGAAGGCAACTCAAATTCTGTGTGGTTTTGCTACTTTTTTCATTAGACTTGCAGCCAGCTGTACAATGTAAAGCTCAGGGTGAAGACTGGGATTTTATAACTCATGTTTTGCTATAAAATCAGACACAGTGCCTGCATCTGAATGTGATGTCTAATTGCACTTGTGTGGGGATGGTCTCTGATGCTTCGTACTGGAGATTTGACTTTGCCTTGCAGCCTGTCGAGCTGCTTTTCAGCCTCTTACTGGGTCCTGGAGACCTGTATGAAAACTCCACTACGGAGTTTCCAGTGGGAACTGGTTACGCTGCCATGCTGTGAATCCCAGCTGTTTATGGAAGATAAGAGAGTAAACAAAGACCCTGTTAATGTAACTGAAATCCAGTCCCTCTGGGCTTTGCTAGGAAATAAGTGCGGATTCTCTGGATTTGTGGAAATGCAGATACAATGGAAAGGTATTTTTCTAATCTCCTCATGCTTTAGGAATGGGAATGATGCAGTGAAACTGGGCCCTTTTTAAACACTAATTATTATAATAATTTGGCTTTTAAAACAGTGCGAATTTTAGTATTTTTTTAAATTTGAACTTGATTTTTTTTAAAAAAATATATTTTTATATTTAAAATACTGTGCGCATGTTTAATATACTCAGATATTCCATATACACCTTTTGTATTAATTTAACTCTCCATACCTGTAAATCTGTCTAGGAATGTAAAAAATGCAGATCACTGCATATAAAACAGCAGACCAGTGAACTAATCTATTGTGGCGTACCTTTTTATTTCCAGTATGAGAATGAAAATGTTTTTATTTTGTAAAGTTAGTAGGGGTTAATTTGATAAACCTATACCCTGCCAGAATTTTATTGGAGCATACAGCACACTTATTTAGGATAAACCTGTTTAGGGATAATCCCGGGATTCCCATAGGTGGTTGATGCAATCCAGGGCCATTGGTTAATCATATCGACTGTATGTGCCATGGCTGTATTGAAGAGCTTTTAGAATTGTATAGCTTAAGTGCATTCTGACATTTTATTATGAGGCTCTATAATTGTGCTTAGTTAATGGTGGTTTTGGACAGCTGTTCTGGTTTTGTTTTAATGTAAGAATAGTAAAAGCAAGATTCAGTAAGACTGATCTCTGAGAAATGGGCTCTTTTTAAAATCTGTTCTTGTAACATTGGAATACAATATGTGCACATGTTATGTATACTGTTGCGCAAGCAGCATTATCGACCATTGATAGTTCCAGCTGTTATGTATTTATCCTGGATTCCGGGGGATTCTAAAACAAGGCGAGGACAGGTGTGATTTGAGTGATGGATCAGAAACAGGAGGCGGAGATGAAATTGGGGGTATGCGTAATTCGCTGGTCATCCAGCACAGTTGTCCTTTTTCTAAAAAGAGGAGGATTTCCTGGGAGCGACCGCAAGCCTGTGGTTAAGCATTTCTGGAATGCCTGCGTCTTCCAGAATAATGCAGCTGTTCATGCAGTACACCAGGGGATTCACTTGTCTTTGTCACTGATGCAGGGATCAAGGGGGGAAAAAAAAAAAGTTTCCAAACTAACACATTTTCGCTGATATTGTTTTTACATCTGTGCGGGTAAGCTTAGATGGTAAAATTTAGAAATTAATTTGTGTACGCTGTTTGTGAGAACCGTATGTAAATGTTTAAACTAGTCCATTGAATCTAAACGTCACTGGCTTGTGGCTTTTTGTGGCACTTGTGTGTAATATATATATATATATATATATATATATATATATATATATATATATATATATATATATATATATATATAGTCAGTGCTACTCTGAATACTAATCTACATTGACATCCTGTCTGGTCGTGTTTCACATTACACCTGCTTAAGCTTGTGATGCCTCGCAGTACCAGAGACCTCAAGTGCCAGGTAGTGCTGCTTTCTGCTGTCCCCCTCTCCATCTCCTAATCAGAGTCTGTACATGTGTCATTCTACACGAGATTTGAAAGGGAGTGCGGAATGTGATGTGTACTGCGTTCCGGCTCGGTTGTTCCGGAACTTCTTTTTTGGCTTTGGCACTAATTGCTAGTCTCGCAACAGTAAAGTGAGCAGTTTCAAATATGCGAAAAGCTCTTGCTGTCTGTCATGTACGATCAGCATCAACATTTATTTTTGCAAAGGAGAATTAACTTGTCTAGTAGGAATGCTAGAAAAAAAAAACTGACGTGCAATTGCAATTTAAAATGTACTGAATGCATTAACTTTTAAAACCACGAAGACACTTCATTACAAATTCTCTATAAATATGTTTCCCCTGGTTTGTGTAAGCATTGCAACAACGGGGGAAAAAAAAAACTTCTGGTATTTGATAATAAGGTTCATATTTGAGGCTGTACCAGGAAGTTCTAATTGGTCGTTCTTGCCCCATCCCTGGGATTACCTACTGTATTTGTTGGACACCTAATGGCTGTTTCACACAATAAAGAATTTGATAGTGATCGTTTTAGTGTTCAGGTCTGCTGCCGAATTCTTTAATAAGGAACTACTGTGTGTCTTTGTAGTTTTTTTTTTAGAAAGCACTAAAGGGTAGCGGGTGATTAGTTTGAGGTAAACAACCACTCATTGTTAACCTAATGCTTGTAATTCCACAAAGTACAAGGGCCACAATACAGAGCCTGTTTTCCTGATTAGTAACTTGCATCAAACTTGAAGCCTACTTTTGGGCAATACTCCAAAACATTGCATTCTTATAGAAGAAACTGCTATTTTTCTAAAGCGGTTCTACAGTATGTGTGAAATAACAAGAGGTGCTTTACTGTAACTAACACCAAGAACCAAAACCAGACCTGTGTGTGGATCATTTTGTATTTCTTGACCACAGCCGTAGTAGCAAGTTTTTCTTTTGGGTGCTGTGCCTTTATTCCTGCCTCGGCAGTCTGTTGCGCATCCGTTTTCTTTTAAAAACTGCCATTTCCTTGCCAGTGGGGAACCCGATTTCCCTGCTGGGTGGGACAGTGTCACATGTAGATTGTAGATTGCACAATGCGTGCGTCAATTGCTGAGCTGGTATTCAGTCTCCTGATCTCCAGGCTTAGTTTTTTGTTAGCTCGGAAACTTGCATTCTTTTAATTTAATTAGAATTTCCAGTCAATCACAATGTTGGGTGTGTATCTATTATAGGGGTTAGGCTTTTAACCAGATGCATGTGTCATACCAAGCAGATTGTATTGTTTTTAGAAATTGTCCCACTGCCCTGCATTGATCAGTAATAAAGAACTTCTGTTTTTTTGTATTGCAGTATAACTTTGTTGGAAGGATTTTGGGCCCACGAGGACTCACAGCCAAGCAGCTAGAAGCAGAGACTGGATGTAAAATCATGGTCCGGGGAAAGAGCTCAATGAGGGATAAGAAGAAGGTAAGCACATCTGTGATGCCTGCCCCCCCGCTTCCCTCTCCCCCCCCCCCCCCCCCCCCCCCCTGGGCTTTCGGCTTTTCTTTGTTCCTGTTTTGAGCTATCTGAAATGGCAAGTAAGAATTGACAGCTCTGTCAGTGACATTGAATTGCCATTGAACCCGTCAGAGCAATAGCCATAGCTTGTTATTGTTTTCCCAGTTCATATGTCCTGCCACTAATTAGTTTCCTGTCTTCAATTGGGTGCTAGTACAGCAAAAAAACTATTAGTGTTGTGGCAGGTGTGAGAATGTGTTTGGAAAGGTTTTTAAAGCGTTGGTTAATGCACCTTCTAAGTCTTCTCTACATAAATACCAGTTCTGTCTCTAGAGCAAACAGGAGTGCAATGTTCAGGATTTGAACCACACTGCCTTAACACCTTTAATAGATGTAGGGCCATCATTAACAACCAGGATAGCCCCGAGTGTTTGGACGGCTCAAGACAATTCCTTCAGGTAAGCTGGGTGTAGAAATCTGCAGAGAAGTCTATAGAATGGCCAATAGCCATCACTTTAGACTCTTTTGTACGAGAAACATCAAAAGCACCTGCCAACATCGAAGTCTTTTAATGTCTATGTAATCATCCAGTCATGCAAGGGTCAGGCCATGTACATATTGCACGCAAGGCCCCCTGCTGGAAGGTCAGTTATACTGGTGCATACAGGCAGGCTGTGGTTTCTTGTAGAGTATCTAAACAAAAGCAAATCACAAACCAAAACCATGTCACAAAGCTTGATATTGCTGATATCTCTCAACAGTCATTCAGCTTAGGTTTGTGTCCCAGTTTGCGGGTAATGAAGGTTGTTTTTATTAAGGTAGTTTATCATTATTAAGAAGCATAATTCTAACACCTGTGCCTGCAGATCCAACCTTGTCTGTGGTTTCTCGCTTAAACCCCCCCACATACACCCCCCGGCTACATTAACCCTTTGCGGTCCATTTATTAATCGCGCGTCATGCACGCCAGGTCTAATTAATTTTCACACGCACAGTTAATTTTAGACGCGCTGTTTTAAGTGTTTTTTTTCACAGTCAAACGGGTTTAAATGGCCCTGCATATCAACAAAGCACTCACAAGGCATCTCCAGCCCCGCCCCACCCTTTCGTTTGCTATAGCGTTCACCTATGTAAGAAATAAATAATAATAATAATAATAATAATAGTCGTACATACCGATCGATCATCTCCGGATCACTCGTTTTATCACCAAACTCCTCAATAATGCGATCCAAGTCATTATTTTATTACTATAACATCTCAAAAAAGCTCTGCAAATGTCCGTGTTTTCTGTGCGCTGGTTCAGTCAGCCAACTTGTTTACTTCAGACCGCCCCCGTTATCTGATACCTGATACAATGTATGACTATTCATGAGATACGCCCTTTTTTTTTTTTCGACTTGTCTCGGCTCCTGTCGCTCCCACTCGGCAATTGAATGGTTTTCTCGGCTTTTTCTGGAGAAAAAACGACTAGACACCCGTTTATTGCGTTGCTATAATGATGTCGGACCCAGTCCAACAAAGGACCTGTGAGGAATAATTGCAATGTCGGACCCAGTCCGACAATGGACCGCAAAGGGTTAAATCATTTTATTAAAACACTACAGCACACACAAAACGTGGCTCCCAAGGACAGAGTTCGAAGAGTGAGGTGACCTCTAATATGACAATGCAGTGCTGCCAAGTTTGAAAGCTATTTTGAGCCAGGGATGTAATATTGGACAGAGATGGTCAGATTCTTCAAAGGGCACAGCTAATGCGCTCTAAAGTACACGATGGGGGCTGCACTAAATCATGAAATGAACCTCAGCAGAAGTACATTCTGTCAGAATAGTGGTGCAGTGCCGGATATTGATGTGGTCGGTTTCACACCTTGAGTGTCCTAAATACAGCTTTTTATGGTTTGCAGACATCGCTTAAATCTACAGAATGACTAATCACTCACAGGTCTGAAGTTTTAAATATTTATTTTAGGGAATGGGGGGTCTGAAGTGTACTAGGCCTATGCCTTTTGTTGTTGCAGCTGTATTGCCACATTTAATTTTATATACAAGACCCTTTATTGCCATTTAAGACTTATTTGTTTTATTTTTTTTTGTTGTGATCCTCTGTTGAATGGTTGCTGGGTATAATTTGAATGTTTATTTGGGATCCAATGATGGTGTAGCTTTTGTAGTCTGTAGGCGGCTAGCAATCGGGAAGAGGTGAGAGATTGAATCTGGAGCAAGGCTATGTCATGCTGTGCGATTGTCTAGCAGGGGGCAGAGAGCTGGAAAGAGGTCAGGCTTCAAGGAAGTGGGGGTGATTTTCACTTTCACAATAATGCACCCCATTGTGGGCACTATTAGGGTGAATTTAATAGGAGGCATCACCCATAATAGGCCTTGGCAAACTACTATGTAGGGTTGACAAATGAAAGCCCTACATCCATTTAAATGGGCAGGGACTGAAGAGGGTAGTTACAGTGTACCCATAAGATCTTGCACAATACTTGCTAGAAGTCCCGTGAGTGAAATTAAACTTGTTTGGTACAGGGCGGGTTTCTTTTGAGACTGCAGGCTGACTCTTTTGGAATGTTTAGTTTAAAAGCAAACTGATTTGTGCCAAAGTTCAAGGCTTTAGTAAGAAACAATCTTTACAAACGCATTCACGTTTTTTTTTTTGTTTTACCTTGGACCCAGGAGTATTGTTATATTGTATAAAGTGTCTTTTAATTGAGGTAGATTATGGAAAAAGAGGCCATTCAATGGGGTTTTTTATTTTTTACCTTGAAGGGAATTTGACCAGAAAAGGTCTACTAAGTGTTTAGCTCTGGCAGCTTGAATGGGTTGGAGATAACAAATGCTGGGGCGGAGAGAGCTGTGAAGGATGGGGACTGGAACGAGTGCCAAGTTAATGATGTGCCTCAGGCCTGTACATAACAAGTACGGTGTCAGATGGGGGGGTCTTTAAATCTTTGCCCTGACCAGGAGCTTGGATTGTGATCTCTAATCAGGACAGGAAGAAAAATGCAGAAACCACTTTCATTCACCAGCCGTTAAAGCCATGCTTCACTTCCTGATCAAACATGCTTCAGAAATAAAATACAGCCTTTGTGTGTGCATATTCCCTTTGACACACAATACAAATAAAGAACTCATAAACATAGTACTGTAGTTGTTGAAAACACACACACCTTTTTTATTGTTTGTGTATCAAGTTCTTTTTAGTGACAGCAGAAATATCACTGTGTGGGATCACTAGAAGAGCATTGTAAAACCATAAACTTTTTGTTGGCGTCCAGTATACTATCATGCTCATACACAGGGGAAACGGCACATAGTAATTGATATGAAAGGCCCCTTTTAATAACCGCACTTTATTCCAGTGGTATGTAGTACTGGATCAATAAGATGCCAATTAAAGCAGAATTAGCTATGTAGATATTAAAGTTTAAACATGGTCGCTTGAATAATTGTAGTCTCTGAAGTGTCTGGCCCTCCATTACTAAGTGAGATATTTGCATCGGACATCAGTTATAAAGACAGCAAGCCTGCTCTGTCTCTGTAATATCAATCCACACTAGGGAGGTCCGGTGAATTAGGGCTACTTGGTGTGGGTTTTAAAACCTTTTTATTTACTTATTGAAAGGCTGTTGCATATTTGGTGAACAATGTGGGTTTTTTTTTTTTTTTTTTTTTTTGTCCATCTGATGAGCTATTGGCACTAGTTTAACTTAATGCACAGTATGGCTTTTGTTACAACATAGCCTCTTGCTCAAGGAACTATTGACGGTTTAGCATGTCTGCTTTTATTTAAAGATTTTATGGATGATATTTGATTTGGTTAACTGTGTATCTATGACAACTATTGTTTAAACTTTAAGGGCAATGCACTTTTTATTGTGTAATATTGTAGTGCTGGGACAAATATTTGAACACACTGCTTTAAAATGGCCATGTTTATTCATTCATAGGGCATAATTTGTGAATGTCAAAGATATTGTGCAGGAAACCAATGCATCCGTGATGTCTGAAATAAATATCACACATTTAAACTGCAGAACAGTATTTCCCTTTAATTGCACATTCCCAGCTTTAATTGCACATGTATTAAAGGACCATCTGTAACAAGTCTTGTAGTCATTGAACCTTAATGCAGACTCTAATCGTCCTTCTGAGTCCAGCACAAAGGAAAGCAATGTGAGTGTACGCTGGGACAGGATAAGCCACATGTTCCAATAGTGGAAGAGGGTGTAGGCACAACATGTCTATTTTTATTTTTGTAAAACGATCAAATAGCTCATCAGTTGTATCTGTCTCAAGCTCATTTGGATGGCAGGTTTTTTTTTTTTTTTTTTTTTTTTTTTTTTTTGGAGGGGAGGGTGTGGGGTTTGCACCCTGTTAATGCAAAGGTTGTAAATTCATCACACACAGTTTAGGCTGATGTGTAGCTTCACAGTAGAATCAGAGCTCTGTATGGCCAGTATGTCTTTCACTGGGTTTTTGGTGCGGTTAAAATGGCTAACAAGCCCTGGGGTTGCATGTGTACAGTATACTTGGGGTCACTGGATGGCATTAAGCCTAACCCAGCAACACATTTGTTACAAAAGTAGTAGTTCTGTTTTTGATTACTTGTATTTTTTTTTCACTGTACACAGGAAGAACAGAACAGAGGCAAGCCCAACTGGGAGCATTTAAATGAAGATTTGCACGTGTTGATCACAGTGGAGGACACACAAGGCCGGGCGGAAATGAAGATGAGGAGAGCAGTGGAAGAAGTGAAGAAGTTGCTAGTGCCTGCGGTGAGTACGCTGACCCCAGAACATGAGTTACCCCAGAGACTATGACAGCAGACCTTGTGATGGAGCTCATTGTATGAGTAAGCAGTACAGGAACAGGGAAGGAAGGAACTCCCTTTTGTGTCCTGTAAAAGACATTACTGGTTTTAAAACCTTAAGTGCTTGTTACTATACCAGCGTGGCTAATGAAGTGCGTAATACAACCTAGAATGGATCTAGTCAGTCAAATCAGCTTTGCAAATGTAAGCGAATGCAATGCAAGCCAACAATTTCTTAGCCATTGATAGGGCACTAGTCAGACTAGTCATCTTAGAAGAGTTCTAGGAAATAAACTTTTTTTTCTCTCCTTTTTGCATTGGTTCCTGCTCATTGTGAGTTCACAGCTAAGTCATATGTCAGATATAACACAGGATGACTCCTGACAGTGATAACTCTGGCTGCCTGTAAATGCCATATGTAATACAGTTTGCGGAAAACATGTCATCTTTTTGCAGATCGCTATGGTCACTTGATGTATTCATTTGAGTTTTAGTCTAATTTAATCAGAAAACCCACACAGATTTGCATCTCATTTCCAGAGGGTTACGGATAATGTGTGATTTACTTGGAGTTATTCTGGAATACAGCTGACTGTCTCTCCACAAAACATGGGGCGACAGTCCCTGTTTGTTTAATGGAACTGCAGAGAAAGAAAGAGGTACTGTGCTTTTAAATACTGATATGAGGGTTAACAATATTGAAATCGGCTGTAATTAAACGGTAAAGAGATGCTTGTGACTGTGTCAAGAGTTTCATTTTGGTAGAACAGTATTTTTAAAGGAGTGGTGGGTATAGCGGCACGTACGCACACATTAATTTCTTTTGACACGCTAAAATAAATTGGATTAAGTAGTTATGCAGTGAGCTCAATGGATACATGTGTTTAATGAGGGGCATCTCCTCTGCATTCAGAAGCGTGAAATTGTCTATTTCAGCTTTCAAGAAACGAATGGGGTCTTGGTAATTCACTGTTGAAATCAAATTTCTCCTCTCCCTATTTTTTTCCCTTTGGATGATTTAATCCAGTGTGGTTTGCCTTTTAAACCTGTAAGGTTTAAACATTTGCCACACAAATGTACTCTGTTATAGTCTTCACCACCCTCCTCCACACACTCGCACTCCCTATTACACTCCACGGCATCCTTTTTTCCATTAATGTGATTTTAGCTTGTGTGAACTATAACCCACTGTATCATTGATTTTACAGCTTTTACCTCCTATACAGCCACAAAGTGTAGCAGCTTGGTTATTGTGTGCCTTCTATATAACTGTTTTTAAATGTATCACATTGTTTGCATTCCATTTAAATGTGTATTTCCCTCAATAGATTGATACCTATAGAGGTAATAATAAGAATGAGGATGATCTGATATCACCATTGTGCTAATATCAAGGTGCATTCTATTGAAATCTTATATCGGAGGTAAAAGCCATACATTAAAGCAGGGGTGGCTCATGCAGTGTTACAGATACTGCCTGTAATGTGTGGAGCATGTACCTAAAGTACATCAGTGCACTGTAAAGGCTGAGAGGGTGAATTACAATAATGTAAATGTGAGTTATACAGTCAGCACTCGGATATGACACTGGCATGGCATATCAGTCTGTCTTAATATTGTGCACTGCAGTTACAGTGTTTCCTCCAAAAACAACGCGAACGAGATGAGGCACGGGAATGTAAAAGTTAATCAGTAAACAGTTTTAGATACTGTGCATTTTAAAATCTGTGATCTCTGCTTTTGTGCATTTTCATTTGCAAGTGAACTGTGACTTTAGGGCCTTATCGCACTATATTCTGCAGTTTTGAAGACTGACTGACCTGGTTACTGTTTTTTAATTCTGGAAACTAGTGGTGTTATTTTTAAATCTTTTGCTAAATTGCATTGTCTTTTACGTTTTAAGCAGTTCTGTGCACATTTTTATTTCATGTTGCTGTGTTTACATACTGCTGCAATACATGCCAGATTTAAAAGTATGTACTGTATTACAATGAAAGTCTCCCTGTACAGTTCCTCAACCCCAAGTCATATTTTTTTCTTTCTGTACGAAATGTGTGTGTGCAGGGCAGGGGGTTGTTTGGGTGTTAGGGGGCAGGTTACAACATGCTCACCTACATACACGTCAGATCAGATGAAATAATCAGATATGCGTTGCACTCTTAACCGTCACTGAAGTCAAAATTTTATAGGATGGGATGAGAGTGCTGACTGTAATGAGGAACTCAGGCCATTTACTATTAGTTCTGCGTGAGATGATGTATAAGCAAGAGACAACTTTGGCTCTTTTGATCTCTGCTGCAAGGTTGCAGACAATACTAGAAATGATGGAAGGTAATGTCAGCCTGAATCAATACCCATGCAGACTTGGGGACTGGACCTGTTGGAAATAATAGAGCTGTGGTTAGGAACCAAATTGCACAGGCTAATTACATTCGGTGTAATCTCAGTTTTTCATTGACTTGCCTTTATAAAATACCCTCTACATTGCATCATAGATAATTATAGACCCCTAATAATAAAAATAAGGCATGTGTTTGATAATCCTGCCTTGTTTCTGCCACCCCTACTGTTTGGAAAACCCATAAGTTATTGATGGTGTGTGGGCTGCACAAATTGGCTTCTTATTGACATACTATTACTATGTACAGTAGCTGGCACCTGGTTATTGAGTATTGTGCTTTCTGTATTTCTTCCAAAGAGCCTAGAATAGCTTTTTGCTGAATTATACTGCAGTGTTTCTTGGGCAATTTTCACTCTGAAAACTAACTTGGCTCCTGCTGAGTAAAACTATTTGTTTCTATGAATTGTCAAGTCCTGAATGTTGGCCAGACTGTAGATTTGAAAAGTGGTAGTCAGTCAACCATGATGGATTACAGATGTTTTTAAAACTGATCATTAAGATGCCTGCTCTCAATGGGGGGGAACAACCTGGCTACAAAGGGCTCACTAGCAGTTGCTCCTAATTAACAAGTAGATCTTGCATGCTTGATGTCCTTTTCAGATTTAGTGATGTGTCAATATTGTGTGATTTGCAGCTTATTATTCTATTAGCAATGACTGGCCCCCACTTTTTTCAGACTTACTATACAGAAAATGTGGATCCTAGCAGTGGCTCCTGAAAGTAGAAGGCTCTCAACTAAAGGGGGTAGGCACATTTGGTTTTAGAGCAATACCCCTTGATCTCCCGGACTTGGGTGTTTTTGAACTCTTTAGATAAATAAGCTGTCTGAATAGCCTTATGGCCCACAGACTCAATTCAGTTGCATGTATATATTGCATTGATTCAGATGCACTGCACACTAATCCAAATCTTTCTTTTTGATTTGAGTTCAGAGATCAGATTGAATTAAATACTTTGCTAATCCTAAAATGCAGAATTTATTTCATGGTCAAGGGATGATGTAAGATAAAACAGCTGGTACAATAATAGAAGTTGTTGATACTGAGACTGATACTCTAAGCAGTAGGCTACTAGTAACCCAGTATAAGGGAACCAACATGGGGTAGGGACTGGGGAGTCCAATTCTCTCTCTCTCTCTCTCTCACTCACTCACTCACTCACTCACTCACTCACTCACTCACTCACTCACTCACTCACTCACTCACTGTCTCTGTCTCACTGTCTCTGTCTGTCTCACTCATGCAGCCAACTCATCTGTGTGATAAGAGAACAGACTCATTTAGATCCATTGCTAATAACTGGTGCTCTCTTGAACAAACAGGCTGGGAGCCTGATCAGATTGGAAGTGACACTATAGTTTGCATGCCCTCAGGGGCTTAAATGAATGCTTCAACCACAATAGCTGAATGTTGTGTTGCACTAGCAGAAAGAAGTAAAGATCTATGCAGAGTGTATCTTAATTGCTGTCTTTGGGCAATTTTGTCGAGTAATTGGATCATGGAGAACTAGTTTTAGTGGTGAATATATA
The DNA here is from genome assembly GCF_902713425.1 of Acipenser ruthenus. Taxonomy (NCBI): domain Eukaryota; kingdom Metazoa; phylum Chordata; class Actinopteri; order Acipenseriformes; family Acipenseridae; genus Acipenser; species Acipenser ruthenus. Next base: position 6,673,910 of record NC_081213.1, read on the forward strand.
TAATATAAATCTTGGGATGGACTGTCCTTACATAAAACTAAATAACTTTGTGACCAGCATGAGAAGTGGAGCCCTTCCTCTGCTTTGTCTATTTGTTGCACAGCGGTGTCTCTCTGAGTGATGGTGAAAGTGTTTACAGTTGTCTGCAACACAGGTGTTCAAATCAACTAGCAGCAGTTAGTAGACGTTCAATACATGCCGAGAATTGTTGTTACAAGTATATTTGCAATACGGTCTGTTGTACTGAAATGTCTTTTATATTTATTTCTTTTATTTTTATATACATGCTGTCATTTTCATTGCTAAATCCAACTACAACCCCACAGCGACTCGATTTCAGCAGGTGGTCTGCAAGAAAGAATTTTGTTTATTTGAAATCGGCTAAGCTCAAGGGTTTGGCCAGTTGCTCTGAAACCTTTTCTGTTCTAACCCTTCTTTCATCTTGTCAACCATCTGTTTGACGCTGTCACTGTTTCCTTGCGTCTAAACATCTTACTGCCTGCCTGCCGTAAACCTTTTAAGTTTCTGAATGCGTCTTGCTTTGTTAAAATGCAACTTTTCTCCTAGCTATAAAGTCATAGAACACCATTTGTTACTTGGTCAGATTGACTGTTTAAATGTACTGACATTGCATAATAAAATCCGATAAAGAATTTTCAACTTTAGTTTGTCTAACATTGAATATCATTAGGATCACACTTCTAGGCATATTACCTCTATACCAAGTTTGTACCCATATCTGCAGCTGTCATTCAACAGGAGCGACTTGAAGGTCGCACAGTAAGTCAGTTGCTGAAATGGGGATTTATCCCAGGTCCCTAATCACCAGACCAAGTGTTTCTAAGAAGTCGTCAAGTTTAAGAATAACAGCTTTTTGTGCAGCTGGCGGTGGGTAGCTGCTCACAATGAAAACCACTTGGAAGCTAAACCACCCGTCCTACAGTTCCCTGAACCTAGTTAGAGATGCAGTCGATCCCCTGTCAAGGAGCAGTGATTTCTACAGCACATGCTGGCTGTGGAATAGGACAGGGCAGTGGCTTCTGTGTAGAGAGATTGTCTTCACAGGAAAGGCCCTGCTCACAGTAAGATACTAAGATCATGGAGGTTGATCACCCATGCAGTAAATGAAGTGACAAATCCTTCCCAAACCCTGACTGCAAAATATTTATGCATAATGAAACATTTTTTATATAAAACTCCTTTGCCTTAATGCAGGATCATGTTATGCCACTTTTAATGAAGTACTGGCAGAAATGTTTCGCTTGTAAATGCCTGTTGTAGCACCAGGTGCATGCCATTCAGTATTTAGAAAGGATATTTCACAAATGTGTTATTGGAGCTGTACAGTACATGGAAGCACAGACCACAGTAAACTCTCATGCAGTTGTTCTGTGCTCATGTTTACTCCAAGGCTAACCCTTAATATTACTTGGGTTGATTGATTGTTTTTGTTTTTAGACTAGGTTTGCAGTACATAAGGAGGAGGAGGCTGTGTGGTCCAGTGGTTAAAGAAAAGGGCTTGTAACTAGGAGGTCCCCGGTTCAAATCCCACCTCAGCCACTGACTCACTGTGTGACCCTGAGCAAGTCATTTAACCTCCTTGTGCTCCGACTTTCGGGTGAGACGTAATTGTAAGTGACTCTGCAGCTGATGCATAGTTCACACACTCTAGTCTCTGTAAGTCGCCTTGGATAAAGGCGTCTGCTAAATAATAAAAAAATAATAATAATAATAATAACATAAACCCTGAAGTCTTCCTGCAAATACATGGAAGACATGCTTCAGCTATTAAACACATTAAAGGAGTGACCTATACAGCAGGCAGAAAAGGGTGCATTACTAATATATAGGGTTCATCCAAACTGAAACAAGGTGTTCAATAAAGTAGGTGTGGCGCATGCAGTATGGTGTGCTTTCAGTTTGTACTTGAGTAAAAGTTAAACTTGTAATTGCGAGACAAGATCATGTGCTAGAGTAGTTGCATGCTGGATACAAGTACTGTAAGCATTTTTTTTCTTATCTCTTACTTTATGCTGACTGCTATTCATCTCTTCATTTTTTATTATTATTATTATTATTATTATTATTATTATTATTATTTATTTCTTAGCAGACGCCCTTATCCAGGGCGACTTACAATCGTAAGCAAATACATTTCAAGTGTTACAATACAAGTAATACAATAAGAGCAAGAAATACAATAACTTTTGTTCAAGCAAAGTACAAGTTTGACAAACCACAATTCAATAATACAGCAGATAATAGTGATAGTTACATCAGGATATGATTAAATAGTGATAGTTACTACAGGTTAAACACTTGGCAGATTACAGTATTCTGAAGTACAGGATTAAATGCAGTAAAATAGGGGGCAGATAAGTGCAAAATAAAGCACATTTACATGAAGGGTGATAGTGTCCCAGGATACAAACAGAGGAGTTCTACAGGTGCTCTTTGAAGAGGTGAGTCTTGAGGAGGCGCCGGAATGTGGTCAGGGACTGGGCAGTTTGTAAATGGTGGGTTTCTTTTCAATTTGAAATATTTCAGTTGGGAGGAATTTCCATTAACCTGCCAAAAAATGTGTTATTCCATTGCGGGGCTCAACAAGAAATCAGAAGAGCTGAGTAGAGTAAATAAAATACCCTTTCCTCTGTAGGGACCATGCAGCCTGTGAGTGACATGCTTGCCAAGCTACTGTGATTACACCCATGAGAAATGAGAGCTGTTACGTCCTGTTCCAGTCAATTTTACTCGTTTTGAAGCTGGGCAATTCACTTAGCTGTAGGCAAATAATAAGTATTTAAATAAATAACTAATATTTTTGTGCTTTCCAAAACTGACCTGTGGTCATTAACTGCGAGAGACTGGGATCTAACAACAATGCCCTATACAAATGTAAAAGTTTCCTTTTTATCTAGTATGTGTGTGTTTTATGGTCAGCTGTAATTGTGTAATTGATTAATGTGATCCTGAAACTGTAACTTTATGATATTAATTAATTGCTACTTTAGCCATCCCTCCCTTAAGAGATATGGGTGGAGACTACCCCCATATAAAATATGTTCTGTTGGATCAGAACAAGAAGATACAACTATTGTTTTACTGTCTTTTACAAGCTAACATAATCAGATTATTGCTGAATTTATTTAATTCATGTCCCAACACCTTAGCCAATTTGGTTTGTGTGTGCAGTGGGACTGGCACTGGGGATGGAATAATATGACAATTGTTTCAAATGTTTGCATAGTAACTGGAACAAAAAACCCTCTATCCTGTTGCAATCATTTCTCTCAGATTTTTCTGTAGAAACGCATGCCTGAAAGTAATCCCTCCTTACAGTTTCAAGGTTTGGCTGTAATTCTTTGATGTGTTTAAATGGTGCTATCCCTCAAGAAGCCGGATCGAGCCACACATTGGCATTGTGGAGCATGCAGCAGCCCCTGCCTGTCCCTCTTACCAGAATGAACAGCTTGGTGGATGTGTGCAGCTTTACATGAACATGCAGATCTGATCTAAATCCAGCAGTATTTAAAACCTGAATCAGCCTGGAAATCCCTTAAAGATATTCTCAGCTAGATTTTGTGGCATTAAGGGATCAAAGTAACAGAACAATGTATTATCAGGCAACGGGGGATGTGGGGAGAATCTATCCAGACATCTGTCTCAATGTGGCTTTACAGCGTGTTCACAGAAATAGAGAGACTGGTTTGTTTTACAGCTTTGCTTCATTTTAACTGTAATTCAGTATGTTCCTCAAGGCAAGCTGACACCAGCTAATGTTGGGTTTATGAGTTCATGTGTAACGAAAGCTATGTTGAAGGCCACACGTCCTGTACATTAAGGTAGCTTCCTTTACAACTCCCTGACCATGTTGAGGTATTAATGTAAAACGAATGCTAATGTCTCCAGATTCAGCTATAATAACTGGAATAGATGCACTCTACTCCATATAGCCGTTCACAAACGACCCTTGAGTCAAGCTGATGGTTGTTCATATTGAGAAAGCACATTTTAGTGAGCACTAGCACTAAAACATGTGAATATGGCTGTCAGATGTGTTTCTAATATGCTAGATCTGTAGTTTGTACAAAACCTGCACATTCTACATACTTTTAGGTCTAGTAACCAACAATAAATTGTTTATATAGTGCTTCAGTTCACCATGACTCTCAAATACGTTCCGATACATTTCAGAGCTATTTCCAAGACGGTATGTACTAGTCGTCCTTGCTAAAGCCCTTTGGTCACACTACAGGCCACTGCAAGTCTACACGGCAGAACAACATTGTAGAATCTGCCCTTTGTGTGGACCATGATCACCCGTTTCCCAAATGAGTTATCAAAGGGTAGTTTGCATTACATGGCAGTTTACATTGAAATGATGTATTTGTTTATTTTTATTCAATATGTTTTCTAATTTTGTCCATTTTAATCATCCACCTCCTGGGTGTCTAACAAAAGACAGATTTTAAATCTGTACTTTTAACTTCGACTTCTTTGTTCTTGCACAAATTGTTAGTCTATATTTCAAGAGTGGCTTTTCCAGTTTTATGTATATTGGGTCTAGTTAAAACTACTGTGTCTGTTATTTCTATTTTCCTCCTTTTTAAGTCAAAGATAATGGGGTGTTCTTGTACTTAATCACTACAACTTGTTGTTATAATGGTCAAACTTTAACAAGACTGCAGTAATGCGCACAAGGATGGCATACATATGTATAATTGGTTACAAACGCAATTGCTTTTTAAATTTACAAACCCACAATAAGGTTTTAACGCTATGACACAATTGGGTACAGTACTGTTCTGTGCAGGTAATGTATATGACTAGGATAGGGGATTCATAGTGTGTGCAGTCAGTCAAGCGCTAGCGGCAAGTCTCAATTGTAGCCTATTTCTTGGGAAATTCAAAGATTGAGAATAGCATCAGCTGAGGTTAGTAGTGATAAATTCAGCATTGTCTCTCTTGATACAGGCCTTTTAACACAAACTTCGTCAGGCGTGTGTGTTTTGTCTCACGGGGATGTTTACTTCCAGTCTTCTAACGGAAAGCAGAGAAAGTGTTCTGTGTTCCTGGCTCCCCGGAGCCTGACCACGCTGGTGTCTATTGTTTTTCTCTGCCAAATGCGGCTTTCCTCAGTCCCACGCCTTGCAGTTAGATATCATTCACTGGGGGCCTTTGGAGATAAGCGCTAGACTGCCTGGCACAGGGTCTTTTTAAAATCACACTTAAACAGATGTCATTACCGAAACAGCTGCTTTCTTAATTCCACCCTTCTGTTCCAGCATGTGTATGAAGTCATCTTTGTATTTTTTAAACGAAGGATGAAAGTTCACTAGATGGAAAACTTACTTTAATTGCTGGAGCAATTCCTTGCATTTTTAAAATTTCCATCAGCCAAGTTGGAGGCTTTCATATTCTTATTTTAGTTGCCAATTCTGCAGTAATATTCCGTCTTCTGTTTGCCACAGGTGGCCAGTAGACCATCAAAGTAGAACAAATAAAAGCCTGTTCATAAGTTACCACAAATTGCCAACTCTACAGCAGACCTACAGTACACAGTTATCTGCAAATTAATATGCACTTCACTGCACGGGTACATGTATGTACTCATGAGTTTTGGGAGTAGAGCCTACTTAAATAAAAGAAAACTCTAAAATCGAGTCCTTACAAGTTGTAATTGTAGATCGGTTTAAAAGGTGTTCCGCTCTGTGGATTACTACAGTGTCCAATAATGCTGAAGGCTGTTGATTTGGCTGGGGGTGGGGTCGGTTCAGTGGCCTGAGCACTGAAGTTTCTTGTAAATCTTAGATCAGGAGTTTCTATTCTGTAGTAATGCATGGAGATGTAGTATGTTGACTATAGTGTCATGGTCACACCTAACAGCTGGATTTCCTTTTGAAAGAGCAGTAAAGGCATGTTACAACCTGGCTGCAAATGTTTATAATGGGTTATTTCTCAGAATCTGGTGTGCAAAGCATCTCAGCATTTGATCATCTTAGAAAACTTATGAGATGGTCTAGCCAGCTCCATAAATATTCCTCCCCCCGATGGCGTTTACCGGTTGACCGGCTTTGCAAATAGGCTTTATTGATTAAACCTGATTCGAGAGCATACTGCTGCTTTTATTGAGTGCTTTGCAGAAAAGGAAACTTTCAGTTGCAGTTGGAGTTGCATCAGAATTAAGTTGAGTTTCATAGATCAGCAGCAACCCTTTTGGGAATAAAAGCCGTGAGTACTTTTACTGAAAAGGTTGCACACAGAAACTGGTGTGCTTTTTTTTTATTATTATTCTTTGAAACTGCCATTGATGGCTTGTACACTTGGCTTACCATGTTTTGGTGTTTCGTTGTATACTACTGGCAGTACTAGTCTCCTGCTGTCCCAGTACATACACTGGTACAGTGGTACATTGGACATGTCTCTTTTTCTGAGCCCTTGAATTTAGCCTATATATTCTTTATAATTCCATACCCCCGCCCCCCAGTGGCAAATAGGAAGGAAACATGAGGAGTGAAAAAAATGAATGTGGAAAATACGCTATGCAAAGCTCATGCAGGTCGCACCTTCTGTTCATTGACTGTTACACCCCTTGGCAACTGAACTTCTGGATGGGTGGGGGTGGGAAATCTTCACCTTCAAAAATAAACCAACAGTTTTCCACAGTGACTTGCAGCTTGATATTTGTAGGTTGAGTCAAAGCAGATCTCGCTGAAGTCCAGGTGGAGGTTATGGTTAAGTACTCATTTTTATCTATTAGGTTGGGCTATTTCCAGGTTTGCTTATATTTATATTGCCTGCATAAGATGCCGTCCCTTAAGGAGATGACCTGCAATTCTCTGGACTGTGTCCCAGTACTAATAGAAGAAAATAAAAGCACATACTTGGTCTGCTTTAATTTTTTTTTCTCCTATCTGATGTGTGCTCCTTGTTAGTTCAGTCCCCTGCTGATAGCAGAAACAAAATAGTCAAAAAGCTGAATGGCATTTCCTTCCCTGGAGTCTCTTTTAACTCTCTGACCTACAAATTTATCAAGTGCTGTACAGCATCGGTACCTGTCTCTGTGCTGCATCAGTATTACTGTGCGGCCTCATCTTTCTCTCTCGCTGCAAACTGCAACAATCCATCTCTGCCTGCCGCCAGGGAGCCAGCAACAGCAGACTGTTGTGCCTGTTGGTAATCAAGGACACTGGCTCTTCCTTGCCTCCTGTTTTAAGAAACTCAATCATGACCAGTAACTTGGATTACAGGCACTTCATTATAATGAAATGAAATATTTTAGAACGTAGTTATATTCTCGCATGTCTCTACAGCTAACACTGCATGTGTTCAAAAAGTCTGCTTTATGATTGGAGCAGAGTTCACAGAAGGTTAAACTGCAATGATGATTTAAACAGACACCACAGAATTCTATTTTGGTGTAAAATTGAAAGCAGTAATGGGAAAAATCCCTTCATAAAAAAAGTAATTCCAGTTCCAGAACTTCTCGGCCTTTGTTTTGTGCTTCTCTGCTTGTGAGTATGACCTTCAGTACAACTGTCAAACTAAGCAAAAACATCTAAACATATATGTGAGGTTGTTTAACACATCTAAATAGCAGATTCTTCTCTGGTGCAGGTCGAGGTATGAAACTGCACTTGCCAGTGTTGACATTCATTAGGAACTGCTTACTTATTTAAGGTTGTTGGTTAAAAGCAAAGGTCCTGTACTTTTAATTTAGTTCAAATAAATTACTTTTGGATGCCTTAATTTTTTATATGAAATAATTAAATGCAGTACAGGAAATAGTGTTTTCTGTTGAGTAATGCAAACTTCCAGTGAAATATTCTGTATAAATGAATAAAAACATAGCCCATGTTGGTCAAGAGTATTGAAGTGGCACAAACGTTGTGCATGAATACTTTACCTCCTACCTGTTCAGAGGGGTCATGACAGTGCAGTTAGCTGTGAGTCATGCCGTCTCTAGTGGCATGTACAGTATGTTATGCTTTCAATTGGTGTGGCTCTTTGCTGATGGCTGCACTAAATTGTTCTCTGAAAGCGGCAAGTAGGCTTTGAAATGACGACTTGCCTTGAGGAGGGACAAAAGGGCAGAATGCAATATTCATTAATTCTCGGAGTGTACGTATGCAGTGCTGATGAGCACATGCAAGTTGTCACTTGTATTAGGAATGTATTGGAATTTGAAGCTAGACTATGTTCGTAGCACTACATTTTATTTTATTTTTTTACTGTTTTTATGATACATCTATACATTTGGCCCATGGGTAGATGTGGACATTAACTTTAACAGCCTTTGAGATTGTTATGCATAATGCTGAGATGCTTTCAAAATTGGGAGAAATGGAAGTAATTGACAATATTACTTTAATAATGCATTTGTTTCCTTTTGAAGAGATTAATTTTAGTTTTCTTGGTGGGGGAAAATAAATCACAAGCATATAGTGTGTTTCATGAAGGTAATGAAATACTTTGTCTTTTCCCCCTTTCGTAGGCCGAGGGAGAAGACAACCTGAAGAAAATGCAGTTGATGGAACTGGCCATCCTAAACGGCACCTACAGAGACACAAACATCAAAACACGTAAGACCACCTTGTAACAGCCCACCTTCTCCACACCCATTCCATATTCACCACCCAGACAACACCATGTAGACCATGCAGTTCTGAAGTGGTTATGGGTTCAGTCCTAGTCCTTGACATCAAGCCCTACATGAGCGCACACACCAACCGTACAGCTCTGAAAAGCTACACTGAATTTAGTTTCAGCAATGTAGAGCAGAACTGTCCAGTCTCTTTCCCTACTGGAGACGGAACTTACCGATACGCATAATGAGCGTATGGAAACTCAGCATGCGAAATTGGTGTGACTCTGTACTGCTGAACTGCATTGATAAATAGACAGACGTGTGTACAGTAGCACCCTTTAGTGAGACAATAACAAGTATTAACCTTTCCTGGTTCCTGTGTCCTTTTATGTGATGTTCATTATGGCAGATGCCCCAATTTTCATTTCTCCATCCCTGATCCAGATCCTTCCTTCACTTGGAAATGTATCACTTTTGGGTTTTGCTTTGTGGCTTTGCTGTTTTGAATCGCTGGCATGTTTGTGCATGGTTATTTTTTGTGCATCTTGCATTTAGTTGTTTCACTTGTAATTTCTTTCAAAGGTCTAACAAGTACTTACATATATTCATATGTACTGAATCTTACTGCTGCAAATAGTCAGCACTTCGTGCATTAAAGACCCCCCCCCCCCCCCCAAAAAAAAAAAGCTGTCTTGAAATATAATCATATAGTTTAGCAATTCGACACACACAATTTTTTATCAGTGTCTGCCATGCTGGAAATGTAGCCATACAGCAAATGTAATGTTGGAGTAAATGTGGTTCAGTTGAACTGCTGACCATCTGCAGCAGCAGCAAAAATACATATGTAACTTGTTTGCTTTAATGTGCTATGGACAGTTTTATATTAAGCACCTGTCCAATTAATAACCATTTATCATTTATTGGTGCTCAGCTGTTAAGTAACCCAATAGATTTTACTGAAACAGTAAATGTATTTTGGTAGGCGAAAGCCCTGAATTTGAATGCTGATTAACACAACATCGAGCTGTAAACAGTTGTGATATTTGGCATTGCAGTAGAATGGTTCACAAATGCAAACCAGGCTGCATTTTAAGCCGAAAGGATCCTAATGTCTTGTTGAGGATCATCCACTAATCGTCAGGAATGTTTTCTGTGCCATTTGTATTTATACACAATTCAAAAAGATGCTGCATCATGGCCCTTCTAATCTAGATAACTTCCCATTGGGTGTAAAAGCCAACCATATATATATATATAATATATAATTTTTTATTTATTTATTTATTTATTTATTTTAATTAATGACTTATCAATCTATTTTAGTTTTGTTGCTGTCCCACAACTAATCGTAAGCAGAATCATCTTCATTCAGGCTGGGGATCTGTGGCTCATACAATGGCATTAGGGCTCATTTCAGCTGGAGCAATTTTACACTTTCTGTGGTGTCACTCCGGTGATTTGATCTGTGCATTTTATTTGTTTTGTTGTTTTCGTGCAAAATGAACCCTTTTTTGCGCTACAAGGTGATGCTTGTGTGTCTGGTTCACTGTAATCATTGCATGGACTAATTTGCCTTTTTTTCCCCTTCCTCCTCCTCCTCCTCCTCCTCCTCCTCCTCCTCCTCCTCCTCCTCCTCCCATTTCTCTTCTTTCATTCTGCTTTTTCTGCCTGTAATTTTTTTCCTCGCCCACCCCATCTTTCTTATTGCACTCCCCCACCCCCTCTTTCTCCTTCATCCCCCCCCCCCTTGCTTACTGCAGCCACCCTTGCTTTTTCTCTTGCAGCGGCTGCCGCGGCAGCACAGGGGACCCGGCTCATAGCCGCACCTTCAGGGCAAGTTCTCCCACCTGCAGGCTTGAGACCCCCCACACCAGGGACCCCCATCATGAATATCATCCGGCCCATGCAAGCGGCCGCGATGATGCAAAACGGGACGCCCACCTTAATGCCCCAATCTCCAGATGGTGGCATCATTTACACCTCACCATACGATTATCCGTATACACTGGCCCCAACGTCTCTACTGGAATACCCCATTGAACACAGCGGGGTTCTAGGTAAGCGTCCTTGGGGCTTTGGGACAATGATAAACCCTGGACAGGAAGGCAGCTTTTTATACAATGGCTTTCTGGAGGCAGCATCTGGGAACCCCAGTCATGAGTTATTAAAAGGTAAATATATCGTCTCAAGTTCTTGAGTGCATTGTCAAGGTTCCTGTGTTTTTGCATGCCTTAAGGAACGTATGTCAAACACACACATTGATGTATTGAAAGTGTACACTGGCAAGATCTGCTCGCAGGAAACACCTGTGGGAAACAGAATTCTTGGTTAATGAATGTTTTTGCTGTGCTTCCCGGTCTCTCTTCCATGTAAACTGTATTACTTGTCAACAGGTGTTGTATACATTTTCTCCCATGTCATTGCTGTCTCATAGGGCACGCTTCCTTTTTGCTATGTACTGCAATTACTTGAGAGGTCTAATTTATTGGTAAATACTGCTACCATTTAATTCTATAGTAATCCTGGTTGTCACAATTGAAAAGCACCCCCTCCCTTATAGTCGTACGCAATCTTATTTCTAATTTTGCCCCACTGTTTCCATGGATTGTTAAAATAGATTTATGCAGAGGTACTTTTATTATTTTAATAGGCATTTAATTTTTAAAGTGGTATTGATCTGATCCTGCAGATCCTAGTAACTTCAAACATGGACCAAGTGTGGGAGGGAGGCTGGCTGACACAGACTCTAGGACAGTGTGATTTTCACCTGGCTCATGCAGAGGTGGTACTATTATATGAACCAGTTGAGTAATGCTAAAGAATCCTGACAGTCTTTCATTTCTGTCTGCTCCTTAACTGCACAGAGATTCCTACTGAGGACTCCCTTGTCATCCTGGACAGTGCCATAAGGCCTGCAGGGACTTTCAGGCATTCACTGGGAGAAAATGTTACCACTGCTACTCAAGCAAATACAGAGAACTAAAGCTGAAGTGAAGTGCACATAGACCTGAATACAAATCAATTGCAAGATTAATTGAATCCCTTTGCAGCAGTGCACAAAGTGATTACATCTTGAGCTTGGTTTCAATTAAACAAATAGAAACCGTGACATACTTTTTAACTGTAGTTTTCCAGCTCTTGAAGCTATTTTTACCAGCATTAACTCCTATCAGTGCTTTCAGAAAGCACCTTTGTGGAAAGGCATACTGGGGCTAACCTGGTATACAAGAATTGTATTAAGTCCTGAACATGTTTGTGGTTAGTTTTTAATTACACTGCAGTAGATTGGCAAACGTTTTAAAAGTTTTGCCAAACTATGTACTTTAGACATGTATGATGAACAATACCACATGCGATGGGTCAATTCAAGAAAATACATTTTGAATTTTGAAGGCCTCCTTCAGTACATACTGTGTTTTTCAGACAATACAAACTGTATATTAAGTGTCACTAGCCAGAATTATAAAAACCTAAATTGTAGGTCACCAGCACAGGGGCAGTGCCAAGACACACTGGTAAAATTGCAATACTATGATGATAGACTGAATGTCCTGAAACTGCATTTTTATTATCCCGCACCAGTGTTCAGTTTGGCAGTACTCTTGTGTGTTTAAGTCTAATGTTCTGTCTTAGCTGGACTGTAAGTAAGGACTGCTATATGGTCCAAAGCACGCTGCTACAGGCAGCCATGTTAGCGATAGTAGAAAATAAAAGCAGCTCTAGCCAGGAATGCACACAGTTACAGTAGCTGTTTCTTTTATTTTTTCGGTTCTCAACTAAAGTCTAAATAAAAAAAATAAGCAAGTGCTTGAATAAGTAACTCTAAATCACAATACTGTACTGAAGAAGTCTCTTCAGGGGTCTTGACTGAAACACTGGGGGGGAAACGAGCCTGTGCAGGTGTCCTTGTTCTGTTTCACTGACACAGAAAAAGCCACAGCAAACGGTCCTTGGGAGTCTTGTAATAACATGCAAATGCAGTTATAAGCACAGAAAATAATGGCATTGCAATAGTTCTACTTTAATCTGCCTGGACTGCCTTGACCCAATACGAATGAAAGTAGTAGTGGATTGTTAAACATACCTTACTGCTCCTGTAAGAAAAGACAAGGCTGTCACAGAGCGTGAAGAAAAATGCATTTGCAGTTGTTCTCTTATCTACCTTGACCCAACATGAATAATTGCAGGCTGTTCACTACCGGTGAATACTTCCAGTCAATACGCCTCCCCATAAGAGCCAGTGTTTCAGTTTGTGTGAGACATGCTCCTGCACTGTTACAGAGCAGGTTCTGTTTGAGCAATTTTATACAAGAGGTCAGTTAGGTATACCATCTAAAGAAATTAGAACCTTTCACCACCTTTGACATGTTGTAGAATCTTATTAAAAGGTTTTACCTGTTGTAAAGTCCCCTAAAAGAAGTGATCCTCGCATTTTTTGCTGCAGCAAAATAAATGGTGTACAGTATATATATTTTTTTTTTAGTACAAGTGAATTGTCAAACTTCTGTAATATTGATACTGTGGAATATTATTAGGGTAAATTATATGAAAGATAAGTTATGTTTATATATTTTTATATATATAACAAAATGTGAATGTGTGTTTGGAGTTGATTTCTAATATGTGAACCTTTTAGGTGCAATGGCAACTAAAGTGCGGAGGCATGACCCGCGGGTCCATCCTTACCAAAGGATTGTGACCGCAGACAGAGGTCAGTTTAGCTCTTAAGAAATCTTTTTATATTTGTTTCTCTCTTCATTAAGTCTTAATCTGTGGTATAGATTGTGTTTTACACGATTATGGTAAAAGCAACAAGCTCAGGTACACAATCATTCTATAAAAAAATGTTAGCACTACGGTATAGAGCTGTAGTAGGGATTAGTTTGCTAAATTGGCTCATGGATTCAGAACGTTGATGCCAATGGCAGGATCCTTGCATCCGACTGAGATACACAAATACTGTTGTCCACATTTTTGGGTGTAGCATTGTTGATTGGACCAATGTATAAAAACATAAATGTTTTACTTGTATAAATTCTTGAAACTGTTACCTACTTAAATAAGAGTTAATTTATGTTATGACAGTAATTTCTTAGCCTTGCATACTGTACCTTCTCTCCTAAAATGAGACTTCATAAAAACCTCATTTTCAGTTTTACACCCTTAGCAAATTAACATTTGCTATTGGACCATATGCACATAGTCAACAAGCTGCGCTTTTCAAACCTAAAACGTATTTGCTCTGGAGTAGACTGTGTATTGAAAGCAGGTAGTTTACAGTGTCCTTGAGCATACACTTGTAGAATTGTGAAGTTCAGGATTATGTTCTGATTTTAGCCAAGTTTAAAATGCTTTATATTTCAACTGTACAAGTGGTACTGTCTTTATATATATATATATATATATATATATATATATATATATATATATATATATATATATATATAGGGACATTTTATAATAAGATCAATAGAATTATGGCACATGTATATTAATAAATGAGAGTAGACTGAAAAAAAAAACAATGCCTTTGTGTCTAAATGACATTAATTAATGTCTCTTAACACTAATACTACTGTACTGTATATAACGGCATTTTCACTCAAATAAGAACTAAACGCTTTAATTTTTGACTTTCTTGCTTTTTGTTGTGGGGGGGAAGTTGGGTCTCTTATGCTGTCCTCTAATTTAATCTGTAAAGTGTGATTATTCAGGTGGGGGCTCATTGATTAAATAAGTAATGATGCAAGTATGTCATGCTTAACCCAATGGTTAGTTTTGGGGAGGTGAGGGGGGGTCATTCATTTTATTGTTAAAGTGATGTCATCTAGTCTCTTCTGCTGACACTAATATCCTTTCTATCTTTTTTTTTTTTTCTTCTTTTGTTTCTTTTTGTTTCTAACCACCTAGCCGCCACCGGCAACTAACACATGACCTTCTGACCTCTGAAATCTTCACCCAATGATGAGCTGACCATGCCTGCCTGCTGATCAGTTAACCGGTAATCGCCTTTGCTTGCCTGTCTCGGACACAGCAAGCTGAGGCACTGTCCGTATTGTAACCTAACAACAACCGCAACAACCACCCAGCAAACTGTTATCGGAGTCTCAGCTTGTAGTCTGGTTTGGGTGAATGTGTTATCCCAGAATCTGCACTGAATAACTTAAGCAATAAGGTGAACCCCTCTCCCCCAATCCTTCACAGCTCTCCTTCAGTGGCCACCTCTAAATAAAGCAAAAGGCTAACAACTGGTAAGACAAATTCTTATTAACTGCACTGATAGGGGGCTGTGCTCAAACTTTCCTGCCCCCCCCCCCCCTAAAAACACACTCACACAAACTGCAGAGTTCTAATGTCATTTCACATGTAGTCCTGTCTCTCAGCTCTGAAACTTTTGTGCCGACACATTATGGGTGTGGCTGTCTTTTTAAGCATGGCTAAATTGACTGCAAAGAAACATTTTCTTTAAAAAAAAAAAAAAAAAAATGCAATTCCACAATTCTAGAAAACAAAAAGCTGCAGTATTTTATGTATTGCAGCTGTATTAGCTCCATACAAGCAGTTGTTTGTACTTTTTAGTATACTAAAGTTTCCATAAAAAGATGAGATATCTAGCACTAGTAAACTAGAGTAACCAACAGACCTTCCCTCAATATAAATGGCAATATTTTAATATATGCCAGGATTTGAGGACGTTTTATTAATCTTGTGCTTATTTAGGGTGCCAGTTGATGCCAAATGAATGTCAAAGTAAGGGGGTAACGTGTGCCAAGATGCACAGAGGGAGGCGGCCTCAAAGGTCTCCTCCTCTTCCCCATTTTTTTTCTGTGCTAACTCCTATCACAGATGAAAATGTGTATTTTTTTCATGTAACTGAAGCCTGTAAACACTAAGGGACTTTTGGGATGGGGCACTCCACTTTAGGAGATGCATTTAACATGATTTTTGTAATTATTTTTTTGTGTGTGTTTATTGAAGATTTACTTGCCTTAAAGTATAGATGGATTGCTGAAGTCCAGCCTTAGCCTTTTCCATGAGCATGGTGCATCCACAATGTGTCGCACAATATTTGCAGTTTCAGCAGAGCTCTTGTGTTGTATGATCTCTGTTTTCTTTTACTCTTTTGAACAAAAAAAAGGATGTGAAAGCCATGCTTGCCTGTTCCGATTGCTCTATACCTGTTCTATAAAGTGTAGATAAGTCCTTGCATAGAAACTACAGAGGATACTTTTACAGGGTGCTGGTGAAGAAAATATATTTTTGGCAATTTTAGCTTTTTATACTTAACTTGCAGTTACAAAATACTAAAAAAGAAAAAAATATGTATACTAGAAAAAAGATTAAGTGATAATGGATAGTAGTGGCTGGCAAAAGAACGACCAAAATAGCATATCTAGGAATGTTGCGAGAAACATAGAGGAGAAATTTAAGTGCCTTATCAACAGGTTTTTTTTATTATTAATATTATTTTCTAAGTATTAACATTATTAAATTCAGTCCAGTGCACGCCAACCAGAAAGACTGGACAGAAACTTCTTGATTCTTAACAAGGATGGTCTGGAGTTGATACGTAGCTACAAGATCCTTGTCAACTGTAGCCGTTCAAATTATCCTATGCAAGTAGCTGTTACTCGACCAGCTAAATGTGTGTGCCATAATTTGTCTTCCTCAGTTTAGTTTAGTTTTTTTTTTCCTTAATCCCTGTCTGCCATTTGAACAAAAAGAATACTTTATACATACAATGAACAAAAACAAACTGCCACTTGCAATGCAAAGACTTGCTGGGCTGACTTTTTATAAAGAGGGTGATGGATTAAACACTTGCTGTGTAAACCACTTGTTTGAATAACTGAAACCCTGATCAGAACCCCCAGCTTCCACTCCTTGCTGGCCTGTCCATTATCATAGACCAGTTAGTGGGATACACTATTGGTCTGGTGGTTGTTTTCAGTTAAACTAATTTTTTTTTTTTGGTGGGGGGGGGGGGGGGGGAATCTGGTCATATTAATACAATCATGATGGCAATCTGATCTTTTGGGTGACCATTTCAGATTAAGAGGGTAGTAAATGGGATTTTAGAGTAATGAGGAGACATGTTTTGAGTCGTTCTCCCTCGTTATTCAGTAAACAGCGTCGCAGTCTTCAAGGAATATGGGTTTCAGTTATTCAGAGGAGCGGGATTAATTGGCTCCAGAGAACAAAACCAGTTATAATCAATTTCTTTTTAATTTTTTAATTTTTTTTGTTCTGGTTAAGATTTTTCTACATGATGTTCTAAAAGGTCAACGTTTTGTTTTTCAGTGTTAATTTTTTTAATGCAATATTAAAATGGAAGAGGGAGTCAGCAGTTCAGTATTTGACAGTATTACGTACTCTCTCAGCAATGTTACAAAGCTGTTTTTGGTGGTTGGTAAATCACGAGTACAGATATTGTACCATATTCAGTCTATGGCCTGCCAATATGTATAATAATGTAATTACAGCCATTGTTACAGGTTTATAATGTATTTTTCTAGCTTTATTTTATATGTATATTCTAAAACATTTCTGACTTTCTTTATTTCTGATGGAACCCCTTGCAAGATTTTTTAATAGCCCCTCCCCATTGCAGCTTTTCTCCTGGCCTGTCATTTGGGAGTATTGCCTTTCCTAGATTTCCAATTACTAGCTTGTTAACTCATTAGCCACTTTATTAGTTCTCTTTGTTACAAGTATTTTTTACATGCTTGCATTTAGTTTCACGGTGTTTTGCTGTTCTTTTTGTTTTTTTTTCTTATTAACATCCTGGCATTTATTTTAATAAACATTCTAGTAAGAATTTTACTAACTTGCTGATATTTATTTTTTGTCTTGTGTTTTTAACCTGTTTTAATGAATGTACAGTCTGGAACACTGGACTAACCAATTAAATCAGTGTTTGTTTGGCCACAAACGCACACTCACACGCACACACGCACGAACACACACTCCTAAAGACTTGCTGACATTTCATCTCAATTAAACTCCATTTGTCTAGCCGGTCTACATTTGCACTGTATAGGAAAATTGAGAGCTGCTTTAATAATTGGTATGAAACTCAGAGTTGTTCAGCTATACCAACAAGATCATTTGGGATCAAACTTTTATTTTATTTTTGTTTCCATTAAAACTTCTTTAGCTTTCTCTGTTGCCTACAAGCAAAAGCACATGTTTGTGTACTAATTTTTTCAATCCAGTTTAGGTGCTTCTTTCTTTCACTAATGTAAGGTGTAATTAAACACAGGTGCACAAGCAATAATTAACTTATTAATCACTTTCTCTTTAACCCTTTGAGTGCTGAAGGAACTCTGTTTGCACTATTGTATACTAATGCTGCAATTGCACAATGTATTAATCAGACCCATTGACGATCCACAATTCTCTAAAAATAAGTAATTTGAGGTACCAAGTTTTTCAGCTGCAAAACTTGAATGGAACACATCACTGACTTCGAATCGTCAATCATACACTTGTTTAGTGTATTCCTTCAACAGCACTGATGATGGTATTAGTTTATTGTCTTGTACGTTTTACACCAGAACTTTTTTAAGCCACCTCAGACTCTTGGCTTATCAAATTCTGAATTCTCATTCACATGTAGTGCCTTCCCCAGGACAGTTCTGCTCTTAACAATAATAGAATAAGTAATTCCAATATCTCCAGTCCACTTCCAAGTTACTTCTGTTGTTCCTAGATGATGTGGAATCCGCTAACTCTGCTTTCATATCAAAATCTCACATATTATCTTGCACCATGTCAAGTACAGGTCTCATACTGGCACAGTCAGCATCCCCAAAGCTTTTAAAAACATTCCTGTTTTACCAAAATCCAGAGCAATTCAAATGTTAAAACCAAATCAACAGCACTCAAAAGGTTAAAGACCATGCTACCAAGTGGAGAGGCGAAAACTAAATTCCTACTGGGTATTATACCAATGTGCTTTACATGAAACTGCTTGTATAATAATAAATTCATTCATGTGAGTGTTTAACATTTTGTACAATAGCAATGGTTTTTAAAAGTTTGTTATGATATTAGGGAAACACTAAATGTAAGTTTTTAAATATTTTTTGAACTATATATATAAAGTTCTATTAATGTACAGTAGTTTAAAAAAAATCGTAGGGGAAAAAAACAATAAAAAAAACATTTGTAATGCCAGAAATGTTGATCACACCAAAAACAGCGATGATGATGTGTGCAATAAAGTCAAATGTTACAAGTGGAATACCGTATACCTGTCTGCATCGCCCCTTGGGCTGGTTTACATTGTCGTCTGTCTTGGCAGTCACTGTACTGCATATTTCTTATGTTGCATCCAAGTCTCTTCGTTTGGTCTTTGCGAGGATGGACACGCAAAGACGGACACAAAAATCTTTGAAAAGGTAAGCTCAGCTGCCAGCAGTACAGCAATACAAGCACTCAAATGATGGAGGTCTTGCCTGAAACAGCACTTGCATGGTTAAGTTAGGCAATTTTCAATCCTTTTTAAAGTTTAGAGCAGTGCTCCATGCAGGTTTTGAATACTAAAAAAAGGTGTTAAAAAACAAACAAAAAACTAATATTGTTCTACATAGCAATTTGATTAAACAGTGCAAACAAGGATAAACTACTGTATGGAAGAATGTGCTAAGTGGACACCAGCAAACTGTATTGAACATGATTGTGGAATAATGTGCCATTCTCATATAGAAACACTTACTGGAGTAAGTTTGGTAAATCTGTGCCTTTGTTTAAGAGTTGATCCCTGGATAGGGTTAAATCCCACAGATGCACATCCACCCACTTGCTGCCTGCAAAGAGATTGGCTGTGTAAGGCACTGGTGCGCACAGCTATTTTTGTAGGTCAACAGTAATTCTAGATGTGAACAGACTGGATTATCAGAAGTAAATAAAAAAAGGTCCCACGTTTTTATTTGAGGTTATTGCAAATGAGTTCTGGAGAAATTCAATACATTGGTGCTTACATTTTGAGCTTCATTGCGTATTTGAGGCCTTGCATTTAAAATAAATAATATATATTTATATTAATTTTAACCATTGAAAGAAAGTTCAAACACAAAAATAACAGCACTGAATAATATTGAGGTTTATTATAGCTCAGGGATGCAATTTAATATTTGTTTTTTGCTTCAATTGAATGTCCTTAGAAGACCTGTAGTTACCCTTAGCCCCAAGCAAGAACATTGTGCCTATTAAGCTGAAAAATTGCACACCTGATAAAGCCTAACTGGTCATTAAAATATGTCCTAAGAAGAGCCCAAATTATTAAAATACTGCTTAGTGAAATTAAGCTTGGTTTTAATTATCCCCAATTTATGTTTCAATAAGTTGACAATGCATTTTGTGAACCTTTCTTGCCCCAAAATATCCTTTTGTTCAAAAAGAAATTATGGAATAAAATCAACATTTTAACAAAGTGTTTGTCCTGGATTTCCTTTAATGAAATGTTTACTTTTCATTTTATACTTTAGGTGACAGAATTGCTCAATTGGCACCTCTTACCCTTTTCTTCATATTCACTTTATATTCATTTATACTTGTGTTGGACAGTCTATAATTAATGCAAGAACTATTAAGGGCTTCTACTGGTAACAGTGCCTGTTGGATCAAGCACATTGTTTTGGTTGTAAAACTTGAATTCACACTACTTAAATTACTGTTTTGTTTTTCAAGTGAAAGTGGATATAACGTGTGTATATATATATATATATATATATATATATATAGTAAAAGAATCGCCCTCACCGGGGTTCGTTGCCCCTTTAAAAACACCGACCCAACACACAGAAATGGATTTTTGAAAGTGTGGTTGCGCTATTTTTTTTAATGAAAATACAAAAACAAAATAAACAAAACAAACACCTAGCTCTTCTTTGAGCACTAACTAAAACAAAACAGGAACCTAAACTAAAAACAGGACAGCTAAGCTGTTTACCTGTAACAAAAACAAAACAAACAGAACAGCACAGCACACACAGAAAAGGATTCACTC
This sequence comes from Acipenser ruthenus, assembly GCF_902713425.1. Taxonomy (NCBI): domain Eukaryota; kingdom Metazoa; phylum Chordata; class Actinopteri; order Acipenseriformes; family Acipenseridae; genus Acipenser; species Acipenser ruthenus. The sequence goes on from NC_081213.1 coordinate 6,694,513, forward strand.
TACTTTTCCCCTTTGAAATTACGGCTGTACCCACACCAGCACAGTCAGGCTTCTACCCTCTTCAACAGCTGCCAAAAGCAGACTGACTGCTCTCCTTATAAACCCTGCACCTGGCTCTAATTTTCAATAATAGCCAGGTGCAGGTAATGATTAACAATTAAACAAACCAAAAATGTGCCTACGCACATGTTTTTTCTGCAGGGAGGTTTTAACCCCCTCCCTTACACATCCCCCCCATGTCTTTTCAAGACACTGACCATACAACGGCCACCTCCCTCCACCCTTAAAAGACCACCCACCCTCAAGTCACAAATGTAAATTTTCGCCCTCTTCCACGGGCGGGCTTGAGGGTGGGTTGGCCCCTCCAGCGTTTCCAGGGAGGGACCCAGAAGGCTTGTCCAGGGCGACCATAGCACAGACTGGTGACCGGGAGCCAGGACTGACAGGCAGAGGCGTGTGCCTGTGGACCTGCGCAGCAACCTCTGGAATCCCAGGTGGAGCGTAGCACTAGGCAAGGGGAGCGGAGCAATCAGCAGGGGGAATGCTAGTGACCTCTGTCCCTTGCGCAGCGATGTCTGGGATTCCAGGGGGAGTGGAGTAAGGGACCAGGCAAGCGACTGTGCCTGGCAGTGCTGCGACCTGGGAGCAAGGTTCAGCGCAGGGAGGTCTGGGTATTCCGGCCAGGTGTCCATGATGACGGGACCGGGAACCTCCCTCGGCAACGCCGGACTCACTTGCACGGTTGGTTGTTCTGGAAGCGGCAGCTCCACCCCCTCTGGCTCTCGGGACGGCAGCTCCCACTTTTGAAGAAGCAGCTCCAGTTCGGTTGGCTCCCGCTCTTGTATTATCAACGGGGCCTCGCCCAGCTCCTGTCTCTGCCTCTCCATCTTCTTTATCTGCTCCTCCTGAGCAGCGGTGTTTTTATTTAGCCTCTCAATTAATTCTTTAAAATCAATTTTCGGGTCTCTAGGGGCACCCACACTCGCTGCCACCATATGTAAAAGAATCGCCCTCACCTCACCGTTGCCCCTTTAAAAACACTGACCCAACACACAGAAATTGATTTTTGAAAGTGCGGTTGCGCTATTTTTTTTTAATGAAAATACAAAAACAAAATAAACAAAACAAACACCTAGCTCTCCTTTGAGCAATAACTAAAACAAAACAGGAACCTAAACTAAAAACAGGACAGCTAAGCTGTTTACCTGTAACAAAAACAAAACAAACAGAACAGCACACACAGAAAAGGATTCACTCTACCTTTCCGCTTTGAAATTACGGCTGTACCCACACAACAGCACAGTTGGGCTTCTACCCTCTTCAGCAGCCGCCAAGAGCAGACTGACTGCTCTCCTTATAAACCCTGCACCTGGCTCTAATTTTCAATAATAGCCAGGTGCAGGTAATGAAAATAATTAACAAAACAAACAAACCAAAAATATGCCTACGCACATGTTTTTTCAGCAGGGAGGTTTTAACCCCCTCCCTGCTGTCTTACAATATATATATATATATATATATATATATATATATATATATATATATATATATATATAATTTCACCTGAAGAGGAGACCTATAAAGTCCTAATGTATAGCAGTTATTATAAAACACTTTCGATTCCCTTAACTTCCATGACAAACGTCTAGAAATGGGTTTATTTAAAAGCTTAACAAATACTGAATGTTATTTATTTTTAGAAAAAAAAACAGTTTTAAAAAGGGGGGTGAGAAGATTTGCCTATACACTTAAAGCAATTTTCCATCCCAATATGCAAGATGAAGGCAATTCTATTTAACTATGGGCACGCCACAGTCAAGAACAGGACGCTGAATATAAGTGGCAGCTTTCTGGTTCTCTGTTGTACAATCTGTAACCCATTGTACCAAATCCATGACCTCAACATGCACAGCTGGGAACCACAACAGGATCTGCTCTGTTCCAGTCTACAGAATCAACAAAAGACTTCTGTCCAAAAACAAAAATTACAACACCTGGTTTACTGATGGACGCATTTAACCCAGACTAGTCTGAAGTTTGTCCAGCATATTCATCACAATTTCAGTGGGTCTCAATATATAACTAGCACAGAACATCCCTGTCTGAAAAGCATCACCACAATGGGGAAATAGGGACCTTGGGTTCAATCCCAAGCTGAAAATAAATATAATCCTTTTTCCCTTAATAAAAATATATGATGCTGCCACCAAAACCAAATATGTTAATAAAACATCAGGCAATACAAGGGATTGGCAAATATGACATAATTGATGACATCCATTAATTTGGCTGGTAAATCAACAGCTGAAATGTATTTGAGATATCTAAAGAGCTGGAGAAGGCTTGAACTATAGAACACGGTGTGATTAGGACCCAGGAAGCACCATCACATGTCCACATGCATTTAACACATCCTGAATTCAAAGATGAAAACGGAGTGCAACGATACTGGGGCAGCAGTGTGGAGTAGTGGTTAGGGCTCTGGACTCTTGACCGGAGGGTTGTGGGTTCAATCCCTAGTGGGGGACACTGCTGTTGTACCCTTGAGCAAGGTACTTTACCTAGATTGCTCCAGTAAAAACCCAACTGTATAAATGGGTAATTGTATGTAAAAAAAAAAAAAAAAAAAAATTGTTATATCTGTATAATGTGAAATAATGTATAATGTGATATCTTGTAACAATTGTAAGTCGCCCTGGATAAGGGCGTCTGCTAAGAAATAAATAATAATAATAATAATGTTGCTGACGATAAAAGGGGGTAAGAAAATGGTTTTTTAGCGCTCCTCTAAATACGCAACTGCTCTTAAACATGTCAGTCTTAAGTGGTAATGATTCCAGACACACTCAAAATCTTTTAACTTTCTTCCTGTTTAGCAACTCTATTGGATTGGATTTCAGTCAAGTTTCCTGTTCACACTTTGGAATGGGTTACCCAGTCATATTGTTGATGCTGACTCATTGGGATCTTTTATGGTCTGAGGTTTTGACATCAACCAGTTACAAGGAGCACTGATGGACCAAATGGCCTCCACTCATTCGTACATTTTCTTATTCTTATTCCTGGGGTTGAAGTCCTAATTCCAACTGGTTTAATTGTGGTCTGCCGTAGATAGGAACAAATGGGACTGATATGAAAATACTTTGTCTCAAACACGACATTATTTGCATGTGGATTTTTTATGTAACTGTGTGATTGTTCCTAAAGTGGGTTGCTAATTACTGTGATGTTGCTGACACATTAATTCCCAGATTCTACTAAACAATTGTCAGCCATTATCATCACCATTCTGCAAATAAATCACAGCAGTTCTCCTCTCTAATACAAATCCCTGATTAGTGCCAAGAAGCCTGGCAGGGTCAATCCTGAGCTGGGGGCCTCTGTGGATGGAACACAAAGGCCACGCAGTATCCAGTGTTACACAAAACAAAAAGCAGCTCTCTGCGCGGGGATCTCTCTGTCAGCTTCGAGCTCCACAGAGGATGTCACATGTGACAAACAACACCAGTTCTGCAGATAAATCAGAGGCATGCATCACAGTCTGGCAGTATGGAGTGTTTACACTGTTGTTTGGGTTCAGACTTGAGAAATTTTATTTATCCAGCAATGGTGACGAATGGCAGCCAGCAGTTTTAGCACATGGAAAGACTCTCAAGGCAAACTAAAAACACACACAAATATTTCATTTGCTTCCAATCAATAAACACTTTTGCTCCTACGGGCAGCTCTCTCTATTTTATTATTCCCTCTTTGCCAGAGTTTAATTTCAACACTGTATGAACTAGTGTAGAGGGGAGAGAAACACTTTGTAATCTCACTGGTAGACTCTCTGGAATTCTGTCAAATTGACCCCGTGCAACCTTTGCCTGTCTGTCCAACAGGGATTTCAAGCACACAAGAAAAAACAAACAAAAGAAGAAAAGAAAGCAATATTGAACTCCACTGAGAGTAGGTTTGATCATTGGTGGATTAATCTCGGTCAATTACAGTAAATCAAATCTGACTTGGAAATGCTAGTCGCATATTGCCTTCAATTCGTATTGAAGGCTTTCATTAAGTCGTGTTTGATTTAAGGGTCGTGTTGAATTCCTCCACTGCTCAGATCTGCCTGGCGCCTGGTCGGAGCATTGTTGCTAAACTGGCTAACCTCACACTGATTGTGTTTGAGGACATTTCAAATGTATTAATGCTGCTGTCTGCTGATCAGTGCCGTTATCTCCCCTTTCGAAGACGGCAGCGTCACAGCTTGCTGCCTCCTGCCTTGAAAGCATTTTACAATCATCCAGTCCTGTGTTTTCTCCCCAGGAGCCTGGGGCTACTTGAATATTAATCCAGCCTCTCTAATTCTATTTTCGGAAACCTGTGACTGGTTTTCTGCCCATTATTATTTTGACCTCCAGTGGCTGTGGATCGTCCTCCAGTAAAAGGTCACCAATTTAACTGCTCGTCTTACTACATGCCTCACTACAAACCTGCGATTTATTCTGCTTGGGAATGGGCTTGTCTTATAATGAGTGCATAGTTTGAGAGACAAGAGATTTGTTTAATATGTGGATATTGCTTTTAATTGCAAAATAAAAAAAAGAATGGTCACTTTCAATCCATCACAGTTCTTTGAGATCCCTCACTAAAATGATCTTTCAACCAGTTCAATCAATTGATAAAATATTTCTTCAATGGATTGGTTCTTAGTGTAAAATCAAGCTCTGTTCGTGCGGTTTATAATTGGAAGGAATTACTTGTTTATATATTACTGAAGCCCCATCTATTAAACAATACACTGGCTGGCCACTTTATTAGGGACATGTTAATCCCTCGAGACACAAAGACATAATAATTACATATCCTAAAATATTACCCAACATTTAAAAAATAATTTGGAAGCATTTACATCTACTTTATAATTTAAAAAATAAAATAAAATTCCAAAAACGCTGGTAGTGGCTTTTAGAAGGGATGCAAATTTAGCTGGTCCACATAAACATAAACATAAACGGATTTTAGACATATTAAAGGACATTCAGACCTGTATGAGCAAGTTTGTAGTTTTAGAAGAAATAAAATTAGATAATATACAATACAGAAGAATAAAGGAAAATACATTGATAAATAGACTCAATAACATGATGCCCTTTACATCATTAATTATGTAGTAAATGACATTACAAACACATTAATAGATTTAAATAGAAATAAGTGAGTGTAGATACCATGTCATCAAAAGCTTATACGTACCCCCACTGTTTCTTTTCAAACACACTTCCTTTCACAAAGGTATGTTAAACATTCTGAAACAGTGGGAAGTTGGACCTTTTGAGTGCCCCAATAATAATATTTTTAAAAACTTATTTTACAGTCTACCCTTTCTTTCAACCACAATCTGACTATAATATAATAATAAAAAAAATAATAATTAGGTTTGGAATTGCTTTTAAATCTTTTGGACATTTAAGCTCAATTTCCCTAAAACACTAGCCGGTTATGCCCAGAGTGGAGCCTTAATGCATACTAATATGAAATTTTCAAGATAAATGACTGTATAGTCTTTCAATGTGTTCCACCTTTTTATAACTAATTAATCCTCTCTCTACGGGTGTAAACAGTAAGAAGGATGTATATTGTCTCATATTAATCTTTACTGTAAAATTTATAGTTACATTAAATTCACAGTCACTGCAGGATTAAGTGAGTCATGCCATTTAATATGAGCTGTAGCAGCCGAAGCAAAGGGAACAGGGTCCTGTGGTCGACACAGACTGGAGATAAGGATATTCCAGACTCCAGATACAATCGCACGTGGCAGGGAATGGTGTTCATGCTGTGAGACTGATGTAGATTCATCCAGGAGATTACCTATTGCACGTCTTTGAGAGTCGGTGTTAAACAGTGAATACTGCACACTGACCAGAAAGCATATTTTAGTATTACTACATAGTCTGCCTTTGAGGAGGATACTGTCAGCAAATACAACAAGTTAGAACTCTATGCTGCTAAATTGATATCATTATATACTTACGAGTGGCAGTAGTTCTTATGAGTCCTCTGCCATGCCAAAAAAGGATAACATAAACTGATTGAGGTCTACAATGAAAATCCGCAAGAATGCAATTTTAGCCAATTTTATTGGGAGTGGGGCAAGCTTTGAATACAGCAGCTTCTGGTATTTTGTACCACGCTGCATTATAAGAACATTATGCACTTCCTCTAAAGCTTTAGCTTATAGTGCACTTTCCAAACTATATTCAACAGCTCTGCTTCATTATTTGAAAAAGGCCACCAATGATCATTCTCATTCAAAACTAATTCAGGCGAGCACTAGCTGGCATTTGAATACATGTTTTCACACTTTTAGGGGCATTGTTGACATTCGCAATGACAGCAGAATAATCTGAAGAGCCCTCAGATGTTTCAGACAGATTAAAGTCTGTCTGAGAATAAAAAGCGAGCGTAAGTGAAGCACTCTAATCAGTGAGCAGGAGCAGGGGGGTAACTGTGATAACTCACACAGATTAGGTTGGGTATTGTCATTAATAACAGAGGACTGCATGAGGGGTTGTATTGCAATCACCGTGTATCTAGAAAGTCTCTCTTTGTGCCTCTCTGTCTCTGTCTCCTTTCTCCTCTCTCTCTGTCTCTTTCTGTTTGTCTCTCAGTGTCAGGTACATTCCATGTAAAGCAATACTTGTTTTTACATGCCCTTAGACATAATAATAAAAAGAGGCCAGCTCAATTTGGAAAAATGCAAGGCATCCAGTTTGAAAAAACAAAATATGTAAGTTACATATCCCCTGCCAAGGATCAAATCAAGCAATGACTAAAAAGGTGGATTGAGTGTACAAGGATAAAATCTGAGACAAGGTCAAGGTTTTTGTTTTTGTTGTGCCAGTGATTTGAACATACCTTTTTTAAGGCTCTAGATATTAGGACTGCTCTAAGTGTGACCTCAGCAGAATCTGTCATTTAGGCTGTGCTGTGAATGGGAGACTTTGTGCTGTTTGTTTATAGAGACTGCCTTGTTTTCTGTTTTGGCATCCCCATGACAGTGAATGGCAAAGAGATTTCACATTTAAAAAAAAAAAACACATGACATACATCCATAGCATGTAAAATAGAATCACGTACAAAGGTCCAGTCATAGTTTCAAATTTTGAGGAGCAGATCTAATGATACTGTATATCCTTCATTAGTCTAACCAATCAGAGACCAGAACTCCTGCAAAAATGGATCATTGTGACCTAGATTCCGCTATGCAAACATGGGGTTCATCCCAAGGATAAAACTATGTGTGAAGAGGCAGAAAGTACAATTGCACACCCCAAGTTTCAGATATTCAGCATTTAGGATTTTTTTTTAGAAGCAGCCACCATGCTTGAAAACGGGCATTCGTTAGTAAGTCTGGTAAATACCGATCTAGGCAGAAACAGGTTGCTTACAGAAGCATTTTAAAAGCCAGTTCAGCTTTCACTGGCTAAAACGACACCAACAACCCATTCTTTCACTATAGAGCAACTGGCAGTCTTGCCTTTTATTACACCTGTTGCAATTAAGCTTAACTTGATACAGATCAATTAGGAAACCTTAATTAGTATCTCCCTAGCTACTTCAGACAATTAAGAATTATATTGAAAAGAGATACAGTACAACACACAACATTGAATACACTTAAAAACACTCAAGTTAAATCAATACATGGCTTCTCCACAGAAGTATATAAAACACACATGCAAGAGAGGAGAATAACAGGGCACGCCAGCCACAATAAAAGCAAAACATGCAGGAGAACATAGGGTTAAGAGTGCTGCAACTGATTTTCCATATAACATGTGCTGTGCAGCGTAATTATTTTACCAGGTGTTGAAAGTGACTTACGAGGGTTACTCAGCGAGGGCGGGATGTGTCTAAATGTTCTAAAACAAGACCTGCAAGCAGCATTTATTTAAGCAAAGCCAGTAGAGCGGAGATGCATACAATTCACGAAACAGATATTTCTGTGAATACACTGTAGAGGGTTTGTTTATGTGTGGGCCTGTACCCAGCCAGGCTACAGACAAACTTATACTTGCTTCTCACCCAGTGAGATTGGGGAATATAGAGCCTTACGTCGTGAATTAGTGTTCTTTGTGGTTTTGTGTTCCCTCTCTTCCTTCTTCATCTCCACCTCTCTTATTTGGCCTTGCCTGGGGATGGCGGTCGGACTGTCTCCCTGCCTATCACTCTGAACAGCTGGTGACAGCATGCTCCTCAGAAGAGCAAGGCTGCATTCCAAATCTACAGCAAGCGTGAATGCCAAATGTTCTAATATACTCTCATGTAATGTGTTTCCATGTCGGCTTAATACATTCCTTTAATGCAACAAGTTGTCCTTGACTTAAAATAGGAACATTATGAAACATGTATGCGAAATCTGCGGCATGGACTTATTGCCTACTGAAGAATAAATGGACATTTCAAAATTATCTTTTATCTTTTTCTGTAATAGCTTTTCTTGTGTTAAATATCTTGTGGTTCTTTGCTTATTTTTAGCCTACACTGAAGTACAACACTGTCAATAAAAAAAAAAATCTGGTATTTAATCACTTCCAGTGTGGTTGGTCACAGGGCCTGATTGCAGTTAGGCATTGTATGGTAATTCCAGACCAGCCAGTAACTACTTCAGCAGCATTATCTTTGAAACATATGGTTGCAAGATATTGTGTTGTTTTTATAATATTTTTCTATTTTATATGTCGCTATGCTTTGTCTGTGTATTGTCTTTAATTCAATTTAAAGGAAAGCTGGTGGAAAGTTACTGATAAGGACACATTCCTTATTTGGTATATAGAGGCTGTCAGTGTCTTGTACTCTTATTAATCCACAAAATAAGACTCACACCAGTGAGCCAGTTAACAATATGTTTATTTGAAATTGTATAAAATACAAGCAAAAAGAGCTTCAACAGAAGAAGGGACCTAAAAGGTTTAACTTCAAAGGGTTAATATCGGAATGTTAACAGCAAGCCCATACATGCATTTCTAGATCCAAAAGAAGCAATCAGACAGTGTCTCCTAGCTCCAAGAGTTCAAACATAGCTCGTTGTTGTTCATTGTTGTAATTGTGCTGCAGCAAACCTAGCCATACCATTGCATCCTGTAACTGACTTAATCAGAGAGGCTTGGACACAGTGGGAAACACAGCGTCAGTGTTGTCTAACAAGGGGTTTCAGCAGCCGTGCTTATTAGTGTATCAAACACATTTTTATGATTCCTTAAAGTACCCCATGTTGGGTGTAAAGTTTCTTTACAGCTGTTTCATACTCTTAGTAAAAAAAAAAGTAAATTAAGTGTGTGTGGGGGGGGGGGGGGGGGGGGCTAGCTGGCGCAGTGGGATCATTCACTCATTCAAACCTTGACTGACTAGATATTACCATTGTCCGTGTCAACCTTTTTAAAAAAGAATACATAAAAAATGTGGCTCTGACAAAGCATGACCCCCACAGAAAAGCTAGAAAAATATCACTGGGGTATGGTTATAGTAATAGAATATTACCCCGAACAAACCTCAGCAGAACCATCAGAAGACTACAGTATTTACAGCAATGGATTTCTAATGACATTAATATGACAGTTGGATGAAGAAGACATACTGTTTAGAAAGGCCTTCTAAACAGTATGTCTTCTATTGCTACTGTAGGTTTTAATGTTGAGATTGGGTATTTCAAATTGGGAGGACACAGGGCTGTAATACATAACTGGGCAAAAAACTAAAATAGAAAAAATAAAAAACAGACCTCAAGCGGAAGTAAATTAGTAACAATGTATTTTTTATAAACATTCATTACAAGGTCTGCATTGTTTTAAATTATTATTATTATTTTTGTCTCTAACACAGATTAAAGATTACTCTTTAACATAATCTGCTCAAAACAAAAGCCGCTATCCAGAATCTATTCTGTTTGGTCAAACTGACACAGGTTTTACTTCAGGTAAACCCCCTTCTAGTCATACAAAAAGCAAACCAGGCATAGAATAAATCAAGGCTTTATAGACTCATTGGTCACAGTGCTCTCATCTGATATATCCCACTGCACCCCAGCTGTTGTGCTCTCATCAACAGGCGCTTCATTTTAACAGTCTTCTGTTTAAATCTTAAATTATCAGGGTTTCCTATTAATATTCACTGGTATTGACCCTTAATAGTACCATGAGTAAAATAAAACCCTGTTTTCTCTGATTTACAGTGCACTATCAGCGCAGAACACAACGTTTTATTCAGATTTGTAATGAACAGTGCCTTTCATGAATATTCAGTTGGGGTTTTTTTTCAGATTGAAGACTTTGCATAAACAGTTGTGATCAGATTGCTTAAGAGACTACATGTTGTCTTTAGAGTGATCCCTGAGTAAATTGACTCAGTGGCATGTTCCGTACAGCACAAGCAGGTTCAAGGTTAGTATCTTGTTGTTTTTTTTTTGTGATATGTACAAATATGACATTTTTACATTATGAATACATATTTTTAAATCTTAATTTTAAATCTCATTATCATTTTTTTTTTCATTCATTTCTAAATGTATTTTTAAACATAACAGAATCTCGGCATTCTATAGCCACGCTCTCCCTCTGCAGTGTAAAAACCTGTAAATTAGCCAACCCTGTTCAGAGAACAAACAACTAAGAGAACAAACGACTAAGAACGCCCTGCAATGCAGTGAATGGCACAGCTGACCCCTAAACAAGCATTTTAAACACAAATCAAAGTCTCCTGTCTTGCTGCTTAGATGGCTGATTTACATAAGCAATTAAATATTCGCTTCTAAGCCAACTCTACTTTTTACATTATGTTCATGAGAATGCCCTGTAGTCTGGCGATTTTGTGCAGTGCCTCCACCTTGCCTTGTCTAGGGGGAAGGTGGCCTCAAGTGCCACTTGTCCTGCTTGCTGGCATTAATATAATCTAATTAATATATTTCATTGATTATAATTTTGCCAGCATAGGGGCGGCTAACAAGCTCCAATGGGCAAGGCCATGGGCCAAATTCAAATAGCAATGTAATTATTTATAGGCATGTTTATCTGTGAAATCAATAAATCATTCATTTAATTCCATTGGTGGTTATCTCCTTTCTGAAGTGAACAGCAATGTGTTTAAGGTACAGTAGATTCATTTATTAGCCGTTACTTCTCTAAATAACTGACAAGTGGCTTGATTGGAGGGAATGTGTTGAAGCAGGTTCTTTTTTACTCTGTGACTCCTCTTAGTGAGCTGTTATAGCTAAATCATTCCTCACTTTCCCAGAGGCTCCTTTTCCAAAACGATGTATGTGTTGGTATGATTTGCGTATGATCAAGTCAGCTTTGGACAGAGAGAGGCATTAAGGAGTTCTTATAAAATCTTGGGCTGCTCCAATGTAACATCTAATGTTATGCCTTTTTAAAAATATAACTGTATTAATCTAGAAAGCAGTGCTTTCCCCCTGAATGGAATTAGTCACTTTGTTAAACCCAGTGACACAGAGCAGTTCTGGTCGTCTTAGCCTTGGCATTACACAAAGGAGCGGCTCATTAGTGTGCATTTGCATGTTTTGATAATTAAGAAGCACCTCCAGTAATTGATTCATTAAATGTCTTAATATTCTGGGACTGCCAAAAAAGCACATGAAGGTGAAACCACATGTGATGTTCCAGTTTCATACCGGCAGTTTCTGCAGGAAAGTGCAGCCAGTCTGCATCCTTGTTTCACCCTGTTCTCCATTTCAAAACGTGACGTCCTGCATTATGCATGGTATCTGCCCCCCTTTGTGGTAACGTTATCGCTAAAGAAAATGCATTGGAGTGTAAAATGAAACAACCACAGTAACTGTTTTCTCTGTATCACCCCTTATAAAGGTCTACCCTGGTAAATCTGCACAATGATTTTGCAGTTTCCCCCATGCCTTTCCCATGGTTACATTACTAGTTAACCATATTTTGCAGTTTATTTTATTTTTTTAAATGATTGCCTATTCTTTACGATACTTTCACTGTGCTTTATTATACTTTGCTATCCTTTGACTATGGGAAACTTTTATAAGGGACTTGTTGTTCCATCAGCTCCATATCAATATTTCAGTCATATCATTCAAATCATTATCAGAAATCTCAAAACGGGGAAAATGTTAGCCAGTAGATTAGCAGATAAGATTAATAACAGCTTCTAGTACCACAGATTTAACTATTTTAGTTTGTTTTCACCTTAACTGTAGCTCCTTTAAAAAACAGCGTAGAGCAATTTCATGAATATCAAACTTTATTCGTAAACAGAATTTGATACACACCATTGTGTAAACAACTGAGAGTTAGGTGTAGTGCCCCCTACAGGTAGAAATGTTTTTATGAACTTTACAATGTTAATGCTATATGAATCTAATGGTGATTCAGACAGGTCTAAACGTGTTCCCTATAAAGCCCTGCCAGTATCACAAAAACACACATGGAATAAAATACATATACAGTGTACCAAGATAATGATGGTATCGTCCCCCATTTGTGATTGGAATAGTTAGTCCACACTTGAGTTTTGGTTTACCTTGGTATATTTATTACTAAAGAAAATACGCATTTAGTATACAACTGAACATAAATGCAAAAGTCTACCTGAAGCCATAATACTAGTACTTTTGTTAAGTATATGGAAAACTTCCAAGTGATATATAATTCAATATGTTAACATAACATTATTCAGCAGGTTTCATTCAACTTTATGAAGCAAAATGAGTTAATTCTATAAGGTGATGCAACACTGTGACAGGATAGCTGTGTGGGTGATGGGAAATAAACCAGACCAGTCCCGATTTTCTATGTGCAAAACACGCGGCTTTATTTTGGCCACCACAAAATAATAATGGAGCCAGGATACACAACAATGTGTAACCTGGCAACCACAAAAATAAAGTAACAAAGAAAGGAACCAGCAAAAACGTGCACAATCCAAAAAAAACCCAACAAAACAATAGTCTGTCTCTCCCAAATCCTCGACAGGAAAACGGGGCGTCACCAGTCCGGCACTTCCGGGTTTGCACTCCTCCTTTTTACTCCAGAGTGCTCTGGCAGACAAAAGTAAAAACACAACACAGTTATTAGCGATACACGCGCCACACACCCCTTCTCTTTGCTTTCCTTCCCCTGTTTGTTTGTATCCTTTTTTTCGTTATCGTCTCTCTCTCCATCTCTCTCACACAGTACCTTGCAGGAAGGAACAGAACCCTGGGCCATGCCCCCTTTTGTACGCCCCGTCCCGTCACCATTGGTCAGCGAGGGCAACCGCCGTCAGCCAATGCGTGATTGCCACTGTGCTTCCCGACCGGGTCTGTGACGTTGCGCACCGCGGCTCCGCCTGCTCCTCCTCCTCAGCGCCCTCACCGGTCGGGAGGGAGATCTAAAACAAGAGTTCACTCTCTCTTTGTCACATATCCCACCGCTCAGAGTGGAGCCGAAGGAACACTCGGCCAAACCTACCATCCCCATTACTCCCCCCTCCCGGGAAAAATAATCAGCATTTTGGTGATCTTTCCCTGCACGATGTACCATTCGATACATGTAAGGTTGCAATGCTAAATACCACCGAGTTATCCGAGCATTGTTATCCTTCATAGCGCTTAACCATCTGAGTGGGGCGTGGTCTGTGACCAGATCAAATGAATGTCCCAGTAAGTAATATCTGAGGGAGTGAGTCACCCATTTAATGGCCAAGCACTCCTTCTCTACAACTGAGTAATTGCGCTCTCTAGGAAGCATTTTTTTGCTGATGTAAAGAATGGGGTGCTCCACCCCATTAACCCTCTGGGACAAGACCACCCCCAAACCAACCTCTGATGCGTCAGTATGGAGGAGGAATCTCTTGCTAAAGTCTGGTAATATTAGCGCAGGAGCCTGGCACAGTTTTTGCTTGATGGTCTCAAACGCTCCCTGACACTCTTCTGACCACTTGACTAAATTTGGCGCACTTTTCTTAGTGAGGTTCACCAGAGGATCGACCACGGTGGCATACTCGGGGATAAAGCGGCGGTAATAACCAACCAATCCCAACAGTGACCTCACCTGGGATTTAGTTTTGGGGACAGCCGCGTCCACCAAAGCCTGGACTTTGGTGGCTACGGGTTTCACCCATCCGTTTCCCATAATAAATCCTAAGTACTGAGTTTCTGATTTAGCAAACGCACATTTCTTCAGATTGGCTGTCAGCCGGGCCGCCCTTAGAGACTGAAGGACGGCTGTAAGTCGAATTACATGCTCTCTCCAGGTGGAGCTATATATAACCACATCGTCAATATACGCTGCTGCATACTCACAATGGGGATGTAACACCTCGTCCATCAGTCTCTGAAAGGCGACGGGCGCACCATGTAGCCCAAACAGCATGGTTTTGAAATGGAACAGACCATCCAGAGTTGAAAATGCCATTTTTTCACATGAATCGTGGGTCAAAGGGATCTGCCAATATCCCTTCGTCAGGTCCAGAGTTGAGATAAAACCGGCCGTCCCCAGTCGGTCAAGGAGTTCGTCGATCCGAGGCATGGGGTAGGCGTCGAACTTGGCGATAGCATTGACCTTTCGAAAATCGACACAGAAGCGATTAGTGCCATCCTTCTTGGCCACTATAACAATGGGACTGTACGACTCGCTTCTGGAAGGCTCAATGACCCCAAGTTCAAGCATCGCCCTCACCTCGTTCTGGACGCCACTCCGCCGGCTTTCTGGGATCCGGTAGGGCCTCTCCCGAACAGTGACACCTGGCCGAGTAATAACAGCATATTCGGTAAGGTTAGTCCTGCCGGGCACGTCAGAAAACACATCACCAAATTTCCTAATTAACTTACGCAATTCGACTTGATCTGGAAGTAACTGTTTCCCCATTGAAATCTGGCTGGGGCTAGGGGTCTCTATACAGGGTCCTAAGTCATCCTCCATCTTGCCTGGGGCTATGAATAAGACCTCCCTTGCCTTCCAGGGCTTTAACAAATTGACATGATAAATTTCTGTTTTATTTCGGCGATCGGGCTGTCTAATTTCATAATTCACTAATCCTACGGCCCGTATCACCTCATATGGCCCCTGCCATTTAGCACACAGTTTCGACTCCAATGATGGAAGAAGCAACATTACTTTATCTCCTGGCCGAAAGGTTCGAATTCGCACATTAGTATTGTAATGCTGCTGTTGCCGATGTTGAGCCGATCTAAGATTGTCCTGAGCCAGTCGACCAATTAAATCAAGGCGATCCCGCAGTAGGAGCACATGCTGCACTACATTTTTAGAGGAGCTTTTGTGTTCTTCCCAACCTTCTCTCAACGGGTCGAGGATGCTCCGTGGCTGCCGGCCATATAAAAGCTCAAAGGGGGAAAATCCCGTTGAGCTCTGAGGCACCTCTCTCACTGCGAAGAGTAGGTAAGGAAGAAGGGTAGCCCAATGTTTCTGCTCCTGACTCACAAATCGTCTCAACATTTGCTTTAATGTTTGGTTGAAACGTTCCACCAGCCCATCCGTTTGGGGATGATAAACAGACGTCCTGATGGGACGTATTTTTAGAATTTTGTACACCTGCTGTAGCGTTTTCGACAAAAAGTTCATTCCATGATCAGTCAATATTTATTTTGGGATCCCTACTCTAGCCATAATCTGACTTAACTCTTTCGCAATTCCAGTGGCACTAGTGGACCGCAACGGAACTGCTTCCGGGTACCGTGTTGCATAATCCACCATCACTAATATGTGCCTGTACCTGGAATCAGAAGGCAGCACTGGCCCAACTATGTCCATTGCAACGCGTTCGAAGGGGGTGGAGATAATAGGCAGTGGAACCAGAGGGGCAGGGCGCACCCGACCCGGTGCTACTCGCTGACATTCCGGGCAGGTAGCTACATATTTCGCCACCTCGGTGTAGAGTCCTGCCCAATAAAATCGAGCCAGTATTCTGTCCCTCGTCTTGTCAACGCCAAGATGTCCTGCAAAGGGGACGTCATGCGCCAGCCTCATGACCTCTGGTCGACAGGACGGGGGAACCATCAACTGTTTGACAGGCTGTCCTGTGCCCGGGGCTGGGTTTACTCTATATAGTATGTGCCCCTCTACAACGAAATGAGGATTTACCAGTGTCCCAATGCCGTCAACATCCTTACCCTCAATAGACCGGACCTGTTCCCAAGCGTGCACCAGTGTGGGGTTGTTGTTCTGCTCCCACACTAGGTCCGCGCTTGAGGCCCTCATGTCCGGGATATTGACAGGGGCTGGAGCAGTCTCTACCCTCGAGGGTCCAGTAACCTCGCCCACCAGGTCACACTGCGTTCCGACCCCCTTCGATTGACATTTGGGACCATCGGAACCGTCTCCCGCCAGACCCCAACCGTGTCTTATTGATGTGCCTTCCCACTTTTCCTTCCGTCTCTCCTTATGTGTTTTCCTAGGATGAAAAAGTGGAGAAAACAGCTCTGTATGGAAAGGGAAAATAGTACCAATTACTTCCCTTCCCCGGGGGCCTGCCGTGTCTACACGTGTGGTCGAGGCTGCCGATACTTTTAGTAAATCCTTATATTGCGGCCAGTCTCGACCCAGAATAACTGGGTGTGGCAACTTTTCGGCCACCCCCACTACTAGGTGACGCTTTATCGGGCCTACCGATAAATATACTTTTAGAGTGGGGTATGTCGCCATATCCCCATGGATACAGGAGATTGCCACCTGGCCTTGTGGCTGCCACGACATACCGCCAAGGAGAGCTGTCCGAATTAAAGTTTGCTCACACTAACGCGTGGGTGTTCACATTCCCCAATACAACATCAACCATACACGGGCCCTCCCGACCATTTCCCCATTTCTTACCTGTTTCAGACGCCGGGTGACACGCAGCACTCCATGGCTGCCGGGCAGTATCTGGCAATGTGTCCCGACTGCTGGCACCTGTAACAGATGGGTGGGGCAGAGGGTAAGGGCGGTACATATCTGTCCCGCTGCTGGTATGACAGCGGGGCAGGGGGAACCATTCTACCCCAGCTGGGGGCCAACCTTTGCCTCCATGGTAAAGGGGCCGGTGATCTGACGGTCCGGGGTCCGGGGGAAGGGTTCGATGGCGGTCCTTTGGCAGCGGAGGGAGGGGGGCAGTCCAGCAAGGTGGCTCAGGCGGACACCAGGGAGTCCTCAAAATTCTCAGCCAATGCCACGGCCTGTTCCAGCATAGTGGGGTTATGCTGGCATACCCACGCCTGCGTCTCAGCCCCGACCACATGGCAGAATTGTTCCATGACAATGGCTTCCCCCATCTGGATCCCGGTTTTCTGGCTGGGGTTCAGCCATTGCGCCATGTGGTCGCATAGCCGCTGGGCCACTACCCTGGGCCAGGTGTTCGGGGGTCGCCGGAACTCCAGGAATCTGACTCGGTGAGTCTCCCCCGTGATATTGAGACGGCGGAGGATAGCCTGCTTCACCAGATCATACTGAGCAGCATCTTCATCAGTCATGGCCCGGTACGCTGCTTGTGCTTCCCCAATCAAGCAGGGGCCAAGTTGGCTTGCCCAGTACTCCCGGGGCCATACTGCGGTGGTAGCCAATCGCTCAAAAGCTACGAGGCAGGCCTCAGGGTCATCCTCCACCGTCATTTTCTGGGCCCGGGCCTTCGGGGCAACCAGCACAGGCCCCGTTGCCGCGACGTCATCCCCATCCCGACCCTCTCGATAAGAGCCGTGTACCGCTCCTCCCTCCTCCGTTCCTCAGCCTCCCTCCGGCTGTCCAACGCTTCCAGGATCGCCGAAAAAGTGGTTGGGTCCATCCCACGATGACACCACGTGTGACAGGATAGCTGTGTGGGTGATGGGAAATAAACCAGACCAGTGCCGATTTTCTATGTGCAAAACACGTGGCTTTATTTTGGCCACCACAAAATAATAATGGAGCCAGGATACACAACAATGTGTAACCTGGCAACCACAAAAATAAAGTAACAAAGAAAGGAACCAGCAAAAACATGCACAATCCCAAAAAAAACCAACAAAACAATAGTCCGTCTCTCCCAAATCCTCGACGGGAAAACGGGGTGTCACCAGTCCGGCACTTCCGGGTTCGCGCTCCTCCTTTTTACTCCGAAGCGTCCCGTTAGTGCTCTGGCAGACAAAAGTAAAAACACAACACAGTTATTAGCGATACACGCGCCACACACCCCTTCTCTTTGCTTTCCTTCCCCTGTTTGTTTGTATCCTTTTTTTTGTTATCGTCTCTCTCTCCGTCTCTCTCACACAGTACCTTGCAGGAAGGAACAGAACCCTGGGCCACGCCCCCTTTTGTATGCCCCGTCCCATCCCCATTGGTCAGCAGGTGCAACCGCCGTCAGCCAATGCGTGATTGCCACTGCGCTTCCCGACCGGGTCTGTGACGTTGCGCACCGCGGCTCCGCCTGCTCCTCCTCCCCAGCGCCCTCACCGGTCGGGAGGGAGATCTAAAACAAGAGTTCACTCTCTCTTTGTCACAAACACATTTGGCCAGAGCTGTATATCTCTGTAAAATCGAAGTTGTCATTACAATCTGCTACCTGGTGACACCCAAACATCCTTGTTTGGGGTGGATTTAGTATGGGACGAGCTAGCGCTGAGCAGCCTGCAGGAATGTACCTGAAGCTGCTCCTTGTGTATTTGTTTTAATAAACACAACGAGACTCAGACGCCTGGCCTTTCCTCAGATGCAGCTGCTTCTCAGTTTATCCCTCTCCAAATATCTGGAGACAGAGCTGTGACTGAGACCCAGCGCCATGCCACAGAGAAGCATTTATTTCACAGAGGAAGCAGCGGTTCATTCCAGACGAATACGAACATCAAACGTTGCTTTGCACTCCGTCCTTCAAACAGATTCTATCATTCCCAGTGACAGCGCCTGTCTCCACCACACACTGGGGGTGATATGCATTTCACAAAGACAGAAGCCAGCTCAGACAGGGATTGTTTGTTTAGTATTTATTTTAAAGCTGCAGTATCGCACCAGAATGTTCAATTTGTACACTAACATAACAATAAGATGTTGACTGCTTAAGGTATAGCTGCTTGCTGTTTTGAAATGTGTAACACTTTAAGGATTCTGTCCCTATTGCATATACACATGTGTTATAATGGATGTTATAAATGGATAGTATACACTTTAGTATATGTGATTATAAACAATTTATAAACATGTTATTAATTATGATATTAACAATTATAGAATATGATTATAAATAATAAGACTTTTGCTTTGGTTTATAATCAGTTATAACAAATATAGTCTGTCTGTCTGTCTTTCTATGCCTCTCTGTCTGTATGTCTTTATATGTCTGTCTCATCAATTGTATGCAGCTCCATTGCTTTTACGCACTTATACACTTTTGCCATTTTTGTAGTTACCATTAATAACAGTAGCATGCTTTAAATAACTTTATAACATGACATAAGCAATATATCATTCAAATGTTATTGTCGTCAATAGTGTTTCCTTTGTTACATAGTTTTTATCTAATTCATATGGATGACCAGTAAGTGTGTTTTCTCTTTGATATATCAAAAATTTTGTGTAATCCTGCTGTACCCTTATAAAGGTTTACCATAGTAAAAACAAGTGTAATAAAGCATAGTGAAAACATGGTAAGGCATACACAAGCATTGTGAAGCCCTGGGAGGTACAGCATTGTAAAGCAAATTTAAATATGGTAAATGCATAGTAAAAAAGAGCATGCAAACACACTTTTATAGAAAATATTATAATCAAGAAGGAGAGGTAGTTTTTAACATGGCAACAAAAAAGATTAAACATGTTATACAGCAACTGCTTTAAAACAATTCCCAACCAAGTGACCAATCCCCCACACACGCAAATATTTCTCACAACAAAAATCCAAACACTAACTCAGCTGGCATATCTACAGCACAAGGCTCGCTGAGTTTAAATGCTTCAGGTGATGTGTATGCATGAAGTAGTCGATTTATTTTTTTCTTGAGCAAAAAGATGAAGCAGAAAAATAAGCACAGGCAATTATTTTGAAATGCTTGGGAGCAGCTAACATGTCTGAACTAGTCAGAAACATCTGTGGGGTGCTAAGAATGTCAGGCGAGGGACCACTGCTGTTATGGATATCCCTTTGAGCATAAGAACTTAGAGATAGGCATGGTGACGGTTAACTCTTACAAAACAAAATCGCCAATGGTATTACAAATATTACCTGTACATAAGGGCAGTATAGCACAATATAATGTTATAAACCATTGGTATGCTACGAAGTAGCATTTCATATCACAGTGTTAGGTAGCAATGCCCATTAGTAATCCATTGCAGGCCCATGATACCATCACTGCCTGTAGGTGACCGCCACAGCATAACAATCCATTGTGTTGCCATTGGTGGCAGTGCTGAGGTATTCTAATGATTGTATAGGGTAAAACACTGGTATCATAACAGAACTGTGAGGAGGCATCTATTAGCATTGTTACTATGTTGCATTTTTTAAATTGATTTGTAGATTAGCACACACCTGTTAATGATTAAACAAGAAAAACCTATTGAAATGAGTATAGGACTTTTATATGAGCTTGTATAACCAGGGCAGGGTATAATCCATTACTGGTACTGGCTCAGCCCACATGGTTAGGATGGTCTTTGCTTTGCCCCGCATTTGAGCACCCTGCTTTCATTTCAAGGTGAACATTTTACCATGAAAAAGACCCCTCTGTCACACCAAAGTTGTTGTCTGTAAAGTCGATTATTAAATAATCCAATATTGATATCTACAGTGAAGCCAGAATTATTGTTTTCTTCAGGGTCAAAAGCATCTGTTTACAACTCTCTAGTGCAGGGAATACCTCTGATTGGCTAGCGTCCCTTAGGGTTTTAAATATATATTTTTAAATGGTCATTTTCAGAACTTTTTCAGCGACTTTGATCAAACGTCTAGTCATTTTACTGTCTCTGTTGTTTCAAAATATTATTAACAATGTTTTAACAATAGGTGTGTCTTCCACTAACGATGCATGAGTTAACATGTATGTTGGATGTTTGATTTTGATAACCTTAAGCCTTTTTAAAAGTATTTAGATCTGTCATGGCCCCACAAGGTCCCATTCTGATATTGTTCTTGTGAGATGTTGCAGAAAAAGTGGTTAAATGAGGCCAATTTAAAATAAAATCAAGGTAAAATAATTGGGGACTCTAAATTTAAAAAAGAAAAAACACACACACACATACACACATTAGACAATATAATGTATTATATAATTTGTAAGCAGTTGGGATTTGCACTTTTTATGAAACTAAGGATACAGAGAAATGCAAAACACACCAGATGTTTCTGTTTATCTTATCACCGCACACAAGAACTTTCACTTATACTATATCAATAATGTAATGTTATGAAGCTGTATAATGATTAAACAAGCACTTTACTGTGCCACAGCTTGTGTTCTATCTACCTTGGCAGCGAAAAAGTTGAAATAACCACGTTGGAAATACCATTGGTGTTTTCAACTCAAATGTTACTCTGTTGATTCCTTGGGCTATAACTCTAAAGCTGTGCTTATGTTTCTTTGATCCTAAAAAAAAAAAAAATCTGTTATTCAAAGAATGCCAACTTGGGTAACATTACACGGACTGCCTTCTAGAATGTTCCAAAGGGAGGTTCCCTTTCCAGGAGCAAACTGAAGCCCCTGGTCAGGGAGGTGGGCGGGGGGCGGGGGGCGGGGGGAGTCAGCAATCGGAGAGATTAAATCTCAGGTCTGGTTATTTACCATACAGAGAATATTTCTACAGCCATCACATTGTGGCAGCAGATAAAAGCCAAGAGGACCAGTTTGACAGATTTTGACAGAAGAAAACCACCTATGGCTTTGGATCTGATGAAAGACAAAGCTTTTCCAGTTCTTTGTTCTGTGATTTGACAACAGCCTCACCGGAGAGTTCACTTTGTCAGCTTGAGATCTTCTCAAGTGTAACGTCTTCTTACAAAAGGTACTCTAGGAGACAGCAAGGAGTGCAGAGGTATATCAATGTGTAGGCTGCTCTGCTTACGTTATCCATGTTCCAACTTGACAGTCTCAATAAAAAGAGTAACACTGTTTGTATTATTAATAGTGCCATTTATGACAAATAATTCATTGAAACTCAATAGAAAATTATATTTTAAATTTCAATGTTCTATTCCTGACACAAACACTTTTAATGTAATTTCTGAGCAAGAATGGTCAGGAAATAACCAATAATCTGGCAAATTAAGCATTAAAACACAGAAGACAGACTGATTATAATAGCGTTCATTAATACGATTTATTTTCAATATACTGCCTCCTATACTGCATACGTACTGCATATTGTAATAATTAAACACATTGTAGTCTTTTTCGTGATCCTGTGCTTTTCTTATGCGTTTATTGACCAAAGTATATTAGGTGGGATGGAAAGCAGTTGTATGACGAGTACATGTTATATGTTAACTGAAGTGTGACAATACCCCAAGTGATATCAGGAGCTTGGTTCCATTGACTCACATTGTATTCTGGTCAGGACATTTGATAGTAAGCAGAGGGTGACATTGACAGGATATTAAGTAGATTTGACTGTAGTTTGTGTTTATTAGGCATAATCATATTAACCTTTCCACCAGCTGTGGATTTGTTCTGTATGGTACTTCTTATTGATGTCCGTGTTTCATGGGGACAGGTTAATGGTTACACTTTGGTGTACCAGCTGCATGTTGAGAGAAGACATGATTCAGAACATGTTTGAGTTTTAAAAAGTCACCAGGATGGGATGACTGAAGCAGAAAATTATACAAAGTGAATCGAAACAAAACTGGGATATTTCAGACTCGTATCAAGTTGTTCCCTGAAGCTGACAGGATTAGGGTCCTGTTTTCCACTGTGCTGTAATGCTGAGACACGACATATCTGATTTTGTATGGTCAAAAACTCAAGTCATTACATCTCAATTGATCTGAAACTTCAACTTTATAGCTGACGAAATATTCAGAAGTTTTGGGGTTTATAAGATACTGTTAAATTCACTATTGTACCTCTTTATTCCCAGTAGTTCCGAAGATACAACCCCTGAGGTTTGAGGGTAATTACAAATATATATATATATATAAAAAAAAAGGTTTCCAGATAGCCTGATTTTTTTTGTTCTTAAGGTTTTTAATAGAAAAATGATGTACAAAAAATAAATACATACAAATTGGAGAATTCTATAGGTCTATAGGGCAAAACACCAAGATAGATACTATCATTCACATCATACAGCATTTACTGGAGAAGACATCCCTTATGAAAATGTCCTACAGGAGAACTATGAAATAAACTATTGTAAGACATCCTATTAGATGTGCTATAGCAAATTGGACACAAGTCCTATAGGAAATTTAAGCAGTACTTAAAAAAAATGACCGTACTGAATCACCTTCTTTCAATTGTCTGTATTTCTACGCAAGGAACAGGACTTTGAAAAGTATTTAATAGGATTTTAAAATGTCCTGTGGAATACCTGTACTATAGCGAGCCCTTTTGAATACTATAAAGAGCCCATAAGAACATACATTCTTATTATTAATTAGTCATTTAGCAGACGCTTTTATCCAAAGTGACTTACAGAGACTAGGGGGTGAACTATGCATCACAACTGCTGCTGCAGAGTCACTTACAATGGAGCACAAGGAGGTTAAGTGACTTGCTCAGGGTCACACACAGTGAGTCAGTGGCTGGGATTGAACTGGGAACCTCCTGGTAACAAGCCCCTTTCTTTAACCACTGGACCACCAAGTCTGCATTAATCTACTGCATCCTATAGGATTCCTTTACAATCTGTTTAGTCCCATCCTATAGTACTATAGAAGTCTAAAGGACACTGTAAGGGATTTTTAAAACTTTAATTAAAATATTTGTCTTAAGGGGGTTATGAAACATGGTTTTGATTTTAATTTGTTAAGGATAAAAATATCCAGACTGTTTGGAAAGCGATCAAGTCTGTATAATAAATAACTAGCAATCAAGGCATATTCATCAGAGTCATTTTGCCTAAGCCTGGGCGCTGTAAGTACAAATACATCAAGCTTGATGCCAGGAACCTATGCTATAATTTTGCCCAATTCAGACAGCAGGCTGCAGGCATATCATTTAATCCCTCAGTATTACATTAATGCATCAACGTCAGCCTTTTATTCAGACCATAGATGCCAGTTTAATGTTCTGTGTAAATGCCACAGGTAAATATTGAATCCAACAGCGGCTTCTTCATTCAGAAACTAGTCTACGAGAGCTGGATTTAACAATGAAGAAAAGTCTCCATTGCAAACCAATGGCAGCCTTGAGCATGCCATACTGTACCACAGTATCAAACTGAACTCTTTCCTGTACATGCCAAGCCTGTGAAACGCCAGGCGGCTTTCAGGTAACTTTTGAAGCGTTTAGCTGTAGAGGGCATTTTCCAGCAAATTTGAAAAAAAGGTTGCTGTGATAAGGATAGGCAAACCAACCCTAGAGGATTTTCCTCCCTAACCCAATTCCAGCACTCCCTACTGGTCCCTAGCCAATAGAGGCAACTCTGTACAAGCAGGATTTAAACGAGTGAGCTCCCGATGCT
Organism: Acipenser ruthenus; assembly: GCF_902713425.1. Taxonomy (NCBI): domain Eukaryota; kingdom Metazoa; phylum Chordata; class Actinopteri; order Acipenseriformes; family Acipenseridae; genus Acipenser; species Acipenser ruthenus. The sequence goes on from NC_081213.1 coordinate 6,719,097, forward strand.
TTAACCTGGTGAGTCACTGGGGTGTCTGAGTGAAATATAAAATGCCAAGGAGGTTCCTATTTTAGGGATTTAAAAACAGCGCCAGTATTGAAATCTGCCACAGTTTAGATCACTCCAATAGACCTACATTTCTTCATTTTTTGAACATTGTGTATTTTGGCATGTTCATGTAATAATACATGTCCCTCTCAACCAGACCGCCTTTAAAATCATTTGGACAGATTCTCTAAGCTCTTGTCATTAGCACCCCAATTGCAATTCTAAAACGTACTACAAGAAACAACATTTACTGTACAAGATTAAATAAAAGCAAACTGAACCAATTACAAGAATAACTAAAATCTCACAGAATGCCCACATTTTAACTGCCTTTCATTAATCTACAGTTCAGAGGGAAAACATCTCTTCTGATGTCTGTAAAGCGTTCTAGTATGGGCCAAAAGGAACTCTTGCAGGAGGTGAGGTCAGCTCATCTGGGAATACAGCAGATAAAGCACATCCTGCTAACGCTTTCCTGTTTAAAGTCTGAGTAAAGCCACACAATTTAAAAATACTACAGAATGATTCAAACACTTGAATAAAAGTGTATCCTTTTCTTTAGTTTTTGTCTGATTTTATAATCGAGTGTATTTGCAGTTCCTCTTCAAAATACTCTCAGGTGGCTTTGCTATTTGTGCTCTTCATTCCACTGTTTGTTTAAAGCCTGTTATAGTCTTGAATAAAATTTGTTGTGCAGGAAATAAAAAATAAAAAAAGACCTGTTTATTGCTAAATGGTGTTGTTGAAAATACCTATTGCCGTTGCTTGTAAAATGTTATCAATATAACAAAATGTTCAATTAAAAGACAGCTTCAAGATGTAGATGAATAAATGCTTTAAATGGCAAGTAATGGCACAAGTGTGCCTTACAGAGTGATGTACTGTAGTCATACATTTAAATTATGGCACTACTATCCTTATAGCAACTTTTAAAAACTACCAGATAACACAACAAACAAATGCTGGGATAACTGATTGTAACATTAGAGGTCATACATGTTGTTCTTCAAAGGCAGCATGGTATACAATACCAGAACTGCCCTGGACTCCAAAAACATGTGAAAACAAGAAACGTTTGAGAACAAGAAGAGGCTGTTCAGCTGGCCATTGCATTGCTGGTAAAGCAGCAGTCTGATAATGGTTCGGCTAGGATCTCTTCAGGTTAATATACTGGTATTATAACCCAATGGTTGAACCATTTCTATGAGGATATATTTCTGACATACATAAGAAAGATGGAATGTCAGGTTGCTGCGACCCGTGTTGTGTTTACCCCTGCAGCTCGGCAGGCCGTGAGGTTCGGATAAGTTTCAGAGCCCCCGGTTCAGATCGTCCACATCAGTGTGTGGGAGAGAGCAGTCCTGGAATACTAATAGGGAGTTCAGAGGACTGTATCCAAGAAAAACAAGAGCCATAGGGATCTACACAAGCAGGCAGAACAGGGGGCGATCTCAGACAGAGGCTTGTGTTAATCCGGTCAACCACGTGGGTCTGGGCTGTGAATGAGACCTTTGTACTAGGCAGGGGGAGGGTTAGGGGGCAGCGTGGAAAGAGCATTTTTAACTTTGTTTTTTTTTTTTCCTTTAGTGTTGGAGATGTGACAAGAAAGGCTTGTTATTGTGAAATGGAGAGAGGCGATTTGTGGTTAGAGAAGGAAATCATTAGTAACAGGCCAAGCTTCAAAGGAGTCATTGGTTTGGGTTAAAGGGTAAAGGTTAAAAGGTCTTCCAGGAAAGCCTGGGAGAAATGTATTTATTTTAGGGATGAACCCAATTTGTATTTCTTAAATTACATATATATATGTGTTTGTTTCTGTGTTTCTTATTTACTCAAATAAAAAATTAAAAAATCTTCATAACTCTGTAATAAGAGTTTTTTACTTGAGTTCAGGAGCTACTCTTGGTTTCTTGTTGACTGCCATAGATATATGTAACATAGGTAAGATCTGCCAATATGTCTTTATAGATATAAATTAAGAGCCAGTTTGCATTATGACGCTTTGTTTTGTTGCCAATACACTGATGTGCACTAGACGGAGCTGCTGTTACAAAACAGTACATTCACCAATAGAGCACCTGACATTGTTTTAAAGTTGCCATTAGTCAACCTATTAGCTATTTTGTTCCTTGACTATTAGACTCAAATTAGTCAGTCTACCCCTACATCATACACATCACACAGCCACAGAAAGTGGGGAATGTTGAAAAGTCTCAAACACTGCAAAGTTAAACCACAATCTATAGCGATAAACTCCTTGACAAGTTCTGTATGCATCTTGGGAACTAAATAATTCTCAACAAATGATTAAGATGGAAGACTGTAAGATATTCTTAACAAATTGTTGATGTAACATGGTAAAGTAAGGCTTAATAAGCAAACATGCACCAGAGCCTTAGCCTAAGTTTGTGCTGAGGAAATAATTTCTAGGATGTTCCAACTCATTTCCTCCAACCTGAAATCACAAAATGCAGAGATATCCTGCAAGGCCACATCCTGGAAACACAGAGGAAACGAACCCCATTTAACAAAAAGAGCCTCCAGATTAAAAAGAACACAATAAACTGCACATTGCATAAGCTGTGGTATACCTAAAAGAAATACATTCTACAAGAGAAAAAAAAAAGATTTTGCAATTGTGACCGGCAGTAAAGTACATTTAGAGCACAGCGTTTTACATAACCCTAGTAAAAAGGAATGTTATTTGGAAGCAGAGCTAAAGCACCAAGAAGCTTTTGTTTCTTTAGACAATGATTTCCTAAGCGTATTCTTTTCTATATATTTATCACATATTCCTGTGATTGACTTGCTTGTAATGTAGACCGATATCTTTCAGTTGACCTGACGCGTAGCAGTGAAGTTTCTGCAGGGAGCAATCAATACATTTTCTACACTAATGGTTTCAAATAAATTACCATTAAATAAATCTAATACCATAATGGGTGCATTTTTCTACAAAATGATCGCAATATATATTAACTAAGATTTACTGGAATTATTATGTTAGCTCCATCTTCTTTAAGCCTATTGCCGAAATGCAGACATTTTCATTAACAAAATCATGCAATCCCTAATTCATAATTTAACATGTCTTGCTATGTACTTTCTAAATGTGGCCCATCTGGACATCTGATTGAGTATCGCTGTCTTTCAGTGCAATAAACTCAATGGGTTTTAAACTGAACTCAACAGGAAACCTAAATACCTTATCCTTCTTGACTTACTGTATTCAGCCTTTTGTAATGTGCAAAGGTTACTGTTGCAAACCGAGCAGTCCTATTAGTTTCACCAGATAGACCAATTCAGCCCAATTCCTACAGGGCTTAGGAGTGAATTCAAGAATAGACTCTAAATCACTGTTTACTTTTTGCCCGGCTCACTTGGCACTGCTATTTAGAGGCAGGCAGGTGTGGCGACAGCCACTGTGGACTTAAACTGTCGGAATGATATTTGTGTTCCGGCTGGACTAGGCATTCAGCTAGCGCTCCTGGAATTTCAGACAGGTGCATCACTATGGGGAAAGTGTCCTCCTTGACCTCAATCGCTTTCCATTTCCACCCTGCAGGTTCACTGTCTATTGCTGCAGCTTACAATACAGAAGACGGTTTCGTACATCCATGCACATTCAACGTTCGTACATCCCTATATCATTCAAAGACCAAGGCACAGCATCGCTAGTATAAAATGTAGTATGGGGTGACTGACTGGCCCAGGAGCTTTCTGGACCAGCAGGAGCCACCCTTAACTGAGGTACGACCTACAACATGGGTCAGAGGTCAACCAAAGCAGGGTGATGGAGGATCACGACCCCCAGAAGGGAGGTAGAGCTGCAAAGGAGGCAGGGAGGAGAAAGACTTTCACAAAGTTTAGAGGGCTGAACCTCGTCCCTAGAATCACAGCAAGCCTCCAATAAATTCTGAGGTAACAGAAGTGTCTTGTTTTATATTAACCAGATGGAACTTAACAGGAATTAGTGAATAAATAATAAGGCAATTATCTATGTTCTCAGTTTCCCAGTAAAACATTTATTATATTATATTATATTATATTATATTATATTATATTATATTATATTATATTATATTATATTATTAATCTGGCAATAGGTTTGGGGTCAAAGGGGGGAGGGGGGAAATGGGGAAAAAATGAATGATACAAAATATAAACCTCATGGATCTTCTGAGCCAATCAGGATATTATCCCACATTTAAACTCATTTTAAACAGTGACTTAGATTTCAAGCAGCCTAAATGGATCCAGTCCAAAATATTGTCTGAAAACACATTTTAAATATATCGTCATTCTTCAATTTTGGTTTATAATAGCATGGGCTGAGGACATTTCAGATTCAGCAGGCTGAGTAAACATTAATGCTCAAATACAATTGGAATTGCTGGTAATTGTTTCCTGTTTTACTCGAGCATCACCTTGCTTTCTGAGATAGGGAGGAGTATAATATTTAATACGGCAGTTCTGAGCGATAGAACCAATTCAGCACACAGAATTCCCTTTAAAGTAGTTCAGTGGCACATTTAAACATTCCTTAAAATTAAGTTGTGAAAAAAGCAGTTCAATACATTCATTACATCAGCTCAACTGTGCAAAACAGCGACTTTGAAGATCGTTCACTTCCAGATATCACAGCATCTGCCAGATACTACTGTATAAATAGTCAGGCACCATCATTTTTCAATTTCCAATGCTTCTACTCAATTTACGAGCAGCTGTCTTATCATGTTACTGACATTCAACTTAATAATGTAAGGCACCAGTAGCACTAATATTTGTGAATGTAGTGCTCATAAAAGGTGATTATTATAATGGCACTAGATATAGATATTGCTAATTGTGCAGAATTATGTACAGTGTACGTCCATCAAATTAATTTCAATTTGGATTGTAACACAGGCCTTGAAAGACAAGAGCGGCTACTGAATATCCCCTCTGCTCTACCAGCCCCCTTTAGTATCTACCAGCAAACAATAGAGCACACTGACGGAGATGGAGGCAAGTAGATTTAAATCTCCTCTCTCTCTCTATGTCTCTGAGGATACAGGCTGAGTCTGACTGTAATTTATTCTGCAGGACTAAACCCCCAAACCCACAGTTTGCAGGATGTGTTCGCATGGCTGGCTGGATTACAGTTAAGATGCTTTACTTGATAGGGTTTTATCCAGCTTTGATTACCACGACTCTGATTCCTCGGACACCATTCCTGCGGCGCTCCGAACAAACGGATTAGGTATTCCGCTGTAATCCCAAACAGGGATGCACACAGTTTACTCTTTCAATAAAGTGAGCTGTAGTGGGGAATAATCTGCCTTCCGAGTGACAGGGCCCACAAACTCTTCATTTCCTAGTCCTGGTTTTACTGTCAACACTGTGCAATAGACAAATGTTTACTGTATTGCCTATGATGAAAACAGACGACCCTCTCTCTTCATTCATTTGAGCACTAACAAACTCAAATGCACCGAATTGTAAAGGTGAGGGAAGGACAGCTTTTCTTGCTTTTAAATCAATATATTAGTAAATGGATTAATTAATACTTGCCGATAAATTCTTCTTAAACGCTATTAGCACACCCCTAATCTTTAGTTCCTATAATGTGTTATTAAAGACAGTGATGTCACGTCCCAGCAGTTACATCACGTTGAACCATCAGGTTTTCTATTTAAAGTGATTGGAGCTATGTTTGCTGTGTTTCATTCAAATCTGCACATTTGAGATCTATAAAGTGAACAGAAGTGCACGACAGGTAAGATTTAGACATTCTTTCGTTTACTGCAACCACCTTAAAAAACAATACTTTGGAATATAAAGATAGTTCAAATACAACACTATAGATTAACAGTTCCTGAGAGCCATATTCAGTAAAATGAAAAGTGGAGCTGTGATGAGGTCACTGGTGCCCATAAACTTTACTCTGCCGGCTAGATGTTTATGAGGTGATTTTATTCATGATCAATTAATGGAAAATAAATTCCCTGTGTAGGATAAATCATCAGCATGCATATAAATCCATTCAAACCGTCAAGGTGCTGACAGCATTTCAAAATAATTCTGAACCATATTATTATTATTTATTTCTTAGCAGACGCCCTTATTCAGGGCGACTTACAATTGTTACAAGATATCACATTATTTTTACATACAATTATATTATTTTTTACACATTATTTTTACATACAATTACCCTTTTAACAGTTGGGTTTTTACTGGAGCAATCTAGGTAAAGTACCTTGCTCAAGGGTACAGCAGCAGTGTCCCCACCTGGGATTGAACCCACGACCCTCCGGTCAAGAGTCCAGAGCCTTAACTACTACTCCACACTGCTGCCCCTATCCAAACACAAGTGTTCCCAAAGTGCCACAGAGGCAAACTATTTGCATAAAAGTCAAATTGTTGCTGATATCATGAAAGGTTTACTGTGTGCTTGTCCACATAATGCCACTCCGACAGGTTAGGGTGGCAAAACCGGCAGGGATTATTTCTCCTCATCGGACAGCAGACATTCTGGGCAGGCATTTGGTGAACTCAAATGGACACCTGCAGGGCTGGCCTTTGTCCCCCAGAGGCTGGTAGCTCACTGACATCCGCTCTCAAGTTCCTGGGTGTAAAGAGGCAATTGGCTTGGTTATGGGATCGGAGGACAGCCCCTGGCCTTCAGTTCTACCGAGCTCTTGTGGGGAATTGTCACAGTGAGGGAACGTAATTGAGCACATCCCATTATAATCTGTCTTTGTCATTTGTTGTTGGTAAGAAGCTAACTTTTTTCTACCACTGCTTTAATACAGTATTTGGCAGAGCTGTGTTAAACAAACCAAGGCTTTTCTACTCAACATACAGTATCTCTTTTTAAATGAAGTCCAGCATCAGTTCGGTCAAACTTAACTGACAACAATATATAATTAATGCCATGTGTCTTTAACACATGAACGTGTGCAAATAATTTGTAATCATCTGTTTTATTTATCTACTTCAATACTGATGTTACTTTAGGGATTGAAATGTGGTACTATGTTAACTGGGACCATTGACATTTGAACACATTGTTGGTGCTCTTGTACAGTGTTCATCTGACAGGCAACTGGAACTGAAGAGCAGCGCCTGAACTCAGGTGAATATAATTTAATACAGTTTCCGCCTAGAGAGCCACTTTGTAATGTCTTTCAGTACAGTGCATGAAATAAAAGCTTGTCGATTCCAGCTGGATATGGAATGAGAAACCTCTGCACACTATTAGTATACAGTGGAACTCATCCCTGTTGCCTTCTATGTTTATAATTAATTACTAACAACACTGTACATTCGTTTTACAAACAAAAAATCTATTTACTGGTGCGAAACCAAATTGCTTAGCAACTACAGACTCAGCAATTAATTCAATAGTGCATCAGAATCAATTAAACATTTGTCAGTGTCTGAATATGCTCAGGGGAAGAAGACCCATTCGAAGTGCCTCAGTCTCTGTCATTGAATAGGCATGTTATATTGAATAGGCATGCTGTATTAGATAGGCATGTTGTATTGAATAGGCATGCTGTATTAGATAGCCATGCTGTATTTAATAGGCATGCTGAACGTTGTAACTATGCATAATAACATTGTAATGATGTGTAAGTACACATGTATTTACTAAGTAACTACACTGTAAATACACATGTAATTGCGGACACAATGTAAAGTGTTACTGAATTTAAAAAACAAATATCATGTAATAAAAAATAAAAGGAATAATTTAAAATGATAAACTCTACCGTTAACACAGCGTATCGCAACAAATAAAAAAGTGTTTTCTGTAATTGCAGTCAGGACGCGGAATGATTGCAAACAATATATAAAGGCAAGGGGACAGTAACACTAATGATGACAATGCAAGGATTCTGAAGCTCACCTGTTCACAGGTGGGTTCAGTGATGACAAGCTGTTTCTCACTAACAGTATTGGTGTAGTTTCCTTTTTTATAAAAAAGATACACCATGGGAGTAAACATATTTAATAAATAGGTTTCCTGACCGAGAATACACTTAAAGTCCCAGAGTATTTCCTCTACCCCAATAGCAGCCTCCCAGCTGAATAACTGCTATATGATTAATGGGAGCTGCAGTGCTTTTAGAGAATAACATTTTCAATTCATAACTGTGGATCCGCAAGCCTAATCCAGTCCATTTAAGTAAATTAGATCTGTGTGTTTTACTTCTCAGAGTAGATGCGTATTTTGCTTGGCATCGCAGTTCATGTAGCAGAGCAGTAATGATGGATGGATGGTGCATCCTGGGAGGCCTACAGCAGCTTGACTGTCACTTAAATTGAGGCGTTCTCGCGCAGGATTTCACACTGACATGGGTGCTCTGCTTGAACCCTGTAACTGCATCAGTGCACAGGTATGATTACAATTTTAATTTAGACAAGATGTGCACTTCACTAAATAACAGCTTGGTTTCAGCTATTTTGGGTATCATTACTATTCACACTCCTAATGTCTAGATGTTGAAATTGCTTTTTTTATGTTACCGGTCTCATTTCTGTTGAAAAGCTCTTAGCCAGTTGAACTTTAGCAATCAGAGTACAGTAAAGAATTACAGTAGTGTCATTTGTCCCACAGGAATTCTGAACAAAAAAAAGAATCCACCTTTAAGTAATTGTAGCCAACAAAATTCCTAAACCTTACCTCTCATGCACTTTCATTCGCTATATACTGTAGTTCTCAATTTATTTTTGTAAGAAACACATGTTATAGAAAACATGACACCTGGTGCTACATGAAGTTCCCTGCCAGAACCTCTCCTCTGCTTAATTGGCGTACAACCATGGAGAAACGACTACATTTAATTGCTGTCTTAGAACTAGTTTGACACAGTATGTTAAATGAGTACCTTTATCTGCACCTTAATTCAATATCCATTGAAAGACTGCTTCCAACACTTTTAGAAACACTACACTTGTCTCTATAATGCTGTTACCAATAGTTACCATAGAAACAGAATTCTTCTTTGACGTTCTCAGAATCACATGTTTTAAAACCCATTTGAAGTAGGTTGCTGTTAAAGACCTCCCAGCGAAGCGCCTTGCTATTTCAGGCAGTTGATAAGTGAGTTGATAAGTGTGCTGCATTGTTTGCTGTTTCCACACTCAGCTGGAACACACATTTAACTATCCACTAGCACTCAAACACTAGATTCTGCACTGATTCTGTAGTTTTGATTATGTGCTGGGTCAATAAACATGATGGTCCAAAAAGCAGAGACGTGTCTGTCCATCTCATAATAAATACCAGAGAGCCACGTGTGTGTCTGGCTATGTAGAAATGCTAAAATAAACTACGACAGACCAATCAATGCATTTATGCTTGCTAGGGTGGTATTTTTTTTAGTAGATATGTGTATTTCTTTACTGTTCCGTGACCTGTTTTATGATGTTGACTATCATTCTGAATGGTCCTATTGCAATTACTCACAGAGCACATGTAAAGTATGCAAATATACTTGTGAAATCACAAATAGAGAAAATAAATATCCAGTCTTTAGCCCGTCGTGCAAAACAAGTAACCTGGTTTATGGTATATTTTGCCACAAATATATCACAAAATAAAATCTGCAGGAGAGACAGATACAACATTCTATAAAAGAATACAGAATCGGATCGGAGTGAGTTAAAATGGTCAGAAAATACCCAACATACCACTGTCTTTCTGCATGCATCCTAATGTATGGGGTTAGTGTACATGCCATTGCATTATGCTTTGTTTATTAGCACTGTAAATGTAGGCCAGAAGTGGGGATTACGTGGGGTAACCTCCTGCCACGACAGAAGAATGGACAGAGCCCTTCTCAGTGTAAAGGGCAGGGTATCTTGTTATCAGAGCCACATGGCGGCACCTCACTGTAGTCCAAATCTCAGCTTGAATGACATCTTGTGTTATCTGCCTCACTGGCTCTGACCCCTGTGTGAGGTGCTGTGATAGTACAGAGGCAGCTGCTGGCTAAGATTCTGGTTTTCTTAAGTGGAAAGATATAAGATGCAAAAAAGCAAGGAAGGAAGGCAGACACGAGCAAACCTGGCTATCGTTTAAGGTGTAAGGCTGTACTTTTTTCCCCTCATCCACTCAGACAGAGATAAGCAATGTTATAAGGAACTTTGAGTGTTTTGGTTACGACAGTCTTGATTGATTGCAAGTCTGTCACTTGGGCATATAACAACATGCACCCCAAAACACACCCTTGATTCAACACCATCATCTCCAAGGCTACACTAAAGGACTCTTATACGGAATTCCAGTTTGGTTTCTGAGCATCTATATTAAAAAAAAAATGAAACCCCCTGAAACCCCTTTAATGTGCTTTCTTCAGATCCAGCTGTCTGTCGTAGATATATGTAATACAGGCCAGATTGCTCTGGCACTTCATAACACTTGATCTAGCAATATACAGCTGTGTACTAGATGGCGCTTCACACAGACTTATCAAAAGAGACTTATCACAGCATTGGACTAATTGCATTAAGAAAGGCTCAGACTGATTGCCAACATCAGAAAAAAGTACGAGGACAGCAACTAAGAACATTTCATTAAATATTTACTTTTTAATATCCTCCATTGTTGAATACATTTGTTTTCTACTAACACAGCTGGCTGCAGAGAAATATGTTTAAACACTACCTTTCCTCTCACCTCTCTCAGTCTGTTTTTTTCAATTTTCTAGTAAGCATTATTTGTTTTTTTACCTGTGCAAATTGCTTGTCTAGACATTATAATTCCAGTCTCAGACTCTGGAGGCTACAGTTTCTGTGTATCATTAAAAGGCATGACAAATATGATATAATAAAACTATAGTTTAAAAGGTTGTTTTTGTACAATATTCAAATGGTTTGTGCTTAGATAAGCCAGTCATTTACTGGCTGTTAACATGCTTTTTATTCTTGGTTACTACTGCCATTGGCTTCTCTTTCTAATAAGAGATTCAGGGACTTAAAAGCATTTCCCCTGCAACTCTTGGATGTCCTCTGAAGTCATTTTACAAAATCTTCCCAGAATTCCAGCCTCTTGTTAGGACTCAATTAGGTAAAGTGGGTACAGCTGGTGCACAGCCAGCTGCAATTTCACAGGGTCGCTCTTAAAGCTCTCTTTTTAATGTACATTCCTTTTATGATTTTTCTTTAACATATTTATATTTTAAGGGTTTTTTTTTAATTTTAATTCTAATTTATATTGACGACTAGTGAGGCTCAAAAGACCCTCTTTACTAGGAAGTTTTGCATGTTGTTTCATTTAGTATTGTGATGAACCCTGGGAAACGAAAAGGAAATGTATTTGCTTCCTTCCAGTTGTATATAAGATCTTCTTCAATTCTAAATGAATTCTCACTGGCTGTTAGAGAATAACATATTCATTGTATACATTATCTGTGCTATGATGTTTGTCTTCTATTAATAATCTATGCCATGTTGCAATTTTTATTTTGCAGAACGTTCTATTAGATGACTTGATATTGAACTGTTTCTGAACAGAATACAAAACAGACCTTTGAAAGTTCGCCCTTCATTGAAGAGAATGGTATGAAATGAATGCATTTGACTAATGCCTTTTGCAACCAATGTTACATTTTTCAATAAAACATGAATGTAATTGAAAACATGTCAGTAAAATATCACCCCTGCCACAGCTCTCAATTCAATATTACAGCTCTTAGTATGATGAAACTGTTCATGACGTATGAGTAGTGATGTGATTGCTATTTTCTAGATGGTGATCACCCAAAAGTGATTTGCCACTTTTCTCCTTTTTCTGGACACATAGTGTTCCTGTTTTCACTTTGCTGAGTTCTCTATCTTTCCTAATGGTTGTCTGCTCTGTATATCCACTTGCTCCCTAAATAAAATGAGTTGTTTAGCCCAATGTGAGCCTCAATTGTCTCCAATTTTTCATTGTCATTGTGGTGCCTCTGAATCGCCCATCTTAGACATAATTAGTCTGATCGTCTATTGGCAACACCAGCAACATCTGTCAGTCCTGGCAATAATTGATCCCGTTTTTGTGCAGCTTTAATTTCTCAATAAAAAATGACATACTGGGAAATTCTGGCAAAGTGTGCCGGTTGCAATCTGGATGTTAAGTGAATGCAATCAGAGGTGATTGAAGAAAACTATTAACTGCCGGCAAGGCAACTCAAATCAAACAGGTCATTGTTTGTTTAAAAAGAACAATCTAATAATGCTGCTCAAGCTGGAAAATATTATATGTGAGAAGACAAATAGTATGAAAATTGATTTCTTAATGAAGTGAAACCGTTGCTGCAGTTTACATATTTACAACACTGCCTGTAATGGGTAATGGGTTATTCTTTTTGCTTTTACTTACAGGTTTTTGTTCCAGAAGCATTGTTGCACCGTTCCACAAATAAACATCTGTTTCTGAGGTTCAGCTGCAAGTGTGACTTCCCTCCTGGAGCACAGCTGTCAAAATTTAATTCCAGGTGTCGGACACAGAGGGAGTACCCAGGAGGCTGAAACGCATTAACTAGACTCAGTCTTGCAGAAAGGGACCAGGACATGGCGAGCAGCAGTGAAACCAGGTCAAGAACCATGCCACAGAGATAGAGAAGGGAGAGGTGTGTGCAGTGGGGATAGTAAAAAACTTATTTGCTTCCATATTGGTTAAACTCAGCTCCAGTCAGGCTTTTGGGAATTAGGAAATCAAAGACAATGTCAGCCAGTTAGCAATGAAAAAAATATATTCGGTTAATTTAGCTGAAAGCTAGTTATAGGGAAATACAACTCAACTCAAACCTTAAAACAGCTGTTCTTACTTTATACTATTGTCAGTATAGCGACTGCTATCAGTGTAACAGTTTAGGCCAAGACTTGTGAAAAACAATATCTCTAACATTGTGGTTGAGTCTCTTTCATCTATTTTTGTCTTAAAAAGTAAGTCAAATGCCAAGTTTGTGGCTATTTAAACTACATTTAGATTTGCCACTGTCTAGTACCCCTTTATATAAGAGGATGCCTTTATCATGCATCTGCCTCGCTTTAATATGGCTAACCAAGGCTTTACCATACTGGGGTTTGCCATGCTTGCATGTGCATTGCCATGCTTTCAGTAATGTTTATGAAGTGACTGTGCTGTGCAGCTTGATCTTCTCCCTGGCACACACAACTGCACTGCCATGCTCATAACTGTTTATCAAGGGCATCATGTTTCTTCTGCGCGCGTGTCAGACTCTGTCAGTTCTTCAGGGTGTGTTGTTTGGCACACGCTTACGTTGACTGGCACACTGGTCAAGCAATGCCAGATGGGTCGAGATGGATCAGTCCAGGTGTTACTGTGGTAGTGACAGACCCCTGCGATGTTCCTTTTATGATGACAATTTATCACACATTTCTGTCACATCTGAGATGGCTGCAGAACCAATTCCCTCCCCCCTCACAGCCTCCCTTATCCCTGCCCTACCTGGACCAGCCAAGTAGCTGTCTACAACCATCTGCTTTCAAAGCACTACAGACTGCAGATAATAAGTCATAAAGGTTCCTGAATAAATCAGTTTATTAGTGTCTTCTTTTGAGAGGCCGCAACAGTTGCTGTAAATGAACCGGTGTAAGACAGCTGATAAAATGAAGGGATTGTGCGATTACTCATAGTTTTGGTTCCATCTGTGCTCCAGCGATGTCGTGCCCAGGATTTCGGCAAACACTTAATCTATTTTCTTTATCTTCCAATTACTCTGTAATGTAATCATCTCATTCATAGTGGACATTTATATTTTAATTATGATTGTTGTTTGTGCAGTTCTGTTGCTCTCTTTGTGGCAGACTTCATTGAAGATGACACTTGTGCGAGAATGGGAACAGATGACTATATTATGCCTCAGTATTTTATTGCTGAAATTCTGTATAAAAGTATTAAAAGCTGCTTCAATCAAAGCCAGTCTGCAACTGACTACTGAAAGTTAAGTTACTACTTCAAACTAACACATAGCGCAGAGAGTGGAAAGAGAGGACACAAATGGAGGCTGAGTAAACAGAAGGTTGGTAGTGAGTAATACATGGCGAAGTAATACAAGTTAAAACATTGCAAACAACAAGAAATATTAAGAATTAGTTATTGTTCTAGGATAGGCTAGGTCTGACAGTCTGAATGTCCTCAAATAACTCCAATATTTCCCATCCAAATAACAGACAAGGCTTCAGCTGAGTCCTTGACTGAGCCACCACCCTGCCTATCGCAGAGCTGGGCTTCACCACTACTACAACACTGGGGACCCCCTTAATCTAAGTTATTACAAGGCCAAGCCACTGCAGTACCAGTTCATCACCCTAAAGGAATCCTGGTACAGCTATAGAATCAACAGCAAGTAGCAACACAATGGATTTACAGTAGTGTGTACATTTATTAGAACACCCAATTGCTTCTGTTGTTTTGATGTTTTGTGCATATAACATCAAACCACTGTCACTGAAAACCTTAGGAAATTGTCAAAATAGGCAAATTAGTGATTGACTAATTTAATTGATGACTTTATTAAGCCACATATGCAATTGATTTTAAATTGTAAGGGAATGGGAACACATAGCCACACATGGTAAAATGCATGAGACGTTTTAGAAGTTGTTTAAGATGCCTAATTAAAGTGGTCTAACATTTTCACACTTGAGTGCCTATTGTTTCTATTTCACTGACCGAAAATTGAAATTCTCACACCCAGTGGTTTTCATGCAGGGATACAAAGGATATAAATGACAAATCTTGAGGTGTTCTAATAAATCTGCACACTGCTGTATATTTTGCACAAAATTGCACAATGATCCTGGTCCAGTAGCATTCTGAGTGTGTATTGCTTTATATAATCATAATATATGTATAAGTACAATAGTTGCATCTTAGCCCATATGAAAAAAAGTATTTTTTACTTTCCCCCAACATTTTTTTTTTTTTTTTTTTTTTTTAAAGAATTCCAAGTCCTCACACTGGAGAACCATTCATCAGAAACCAAGCAAACAAAAAACAACAAAGAAAACTGCCTTCAATATAAACCTCGAAAGTGCTGGACTCCATATATTATAAAAAAAAATAACACATGGGGCTGAAGTGGATAGCTTCAGTTTATAATTGTGTCTGGTGCATTCATTATTAACCACTCAAGCTTCGCTGTCGGGGTTTATGGTGTCACCAGAACCCTTTGATGCATTAGAAACTTATCATTCACTACAGCCCATCTATTATCACATATGTAATACTGTTTGTATCTCTGATTATGAAATGGTTCTCACTGCGGTAGCATTCTGTCAGTGACTCTTACCATTGCACACTGGAAAACTCAGAACTTTCATTCACCAATCAGAAAGATCCATTGCAGGGCACTGCCTCACAGTACTGAGCATTCAGAGAGAACAATGTATTAAAAAAGCATAACCAAAGAAAACTAAGCACTGAGAAAGTAAATAAATGTTTAAAATAACAGCCCCACTACCAGTTTCTAATACCAATAAACCCCTTATTATCAGGCTTTATTTTGGTAGTTGACCTTTTTCAACCAAGTCAACTATGACACAGTAATGAGTGATAGTGATGAACCTGCACATTTCATGAGGTATTTTATTCCATGTGCATGACGACATGTTTCTATAATATGTTATTTATTGGTAGGGGATATGTAACATTTTTAAAGGCTAATTAATGTTTAACAGTTTGTTTGAGAAAACAAAAAAATAAACAAAGCAAGAGTCAGGACAGAAACCAAAATTCTTAAATTAGGAACTAAAACAAATGAAACTCAAATTGACAACTCCAGGAGGAACAAAGAGTGGATTAAGAAAGAAAAGGCCACTTTTAATTGTGATTGTGTGCCTTGGAGCATTGTAAATTTTAATGAATTATAGAAAACCAGTTAGTGATGCCAGGATAATAATGCAAGAATGTACTACAAACTGCCCTTTGCTTGCAGTAGGAATAATGACATTCTTGTACTGAGTTAATGCATTTTCTTCTATAAAGTGCATTGTTTTAATACACTGCAATGCTTTGTTTTACTGAATTCGAACAGCAGACGGACATTGTTATGTGCCAGTTATTGTGTTGCAATTTGAACTTCAGCCCACAGTAGTTAACTGTTCTTATTATTACTCTTTTTCGTTTGTGTAATGAGTGGTATTTTCTACCATATACCGTAATCTTTAGATTATAATACGCACCCTGAGCAGTTTCATTTAACTTCCCTTGTATAACATGCACCACTTGTATACCATGCACCCCTTGTGAAACACACTCCTCTCGCCCCCTATTGGTATGCTAAAAGCAGAGTGGTAAAGCAAAGAATAATGCTAAGTAGGATCAATCATCCTGTGTTTATATATACTATATAATCAGTATCCACAAAGTACAAAGCAATGTGAGCTAATGATGCAGAGGATTGGTCTATTTCTAATTCAAATACTTTGAATTGGTTAGCTTTTAATGTGTCTCAGACAATGCACAGTTCAGACTGCAGTCAGATTGATGTGACTGTAGTAACGATTTAGAATTACGGGATCATTTGTTTTGAGTGTAATAAATGAGGCAAGCCTTGTCATTTTGTAGAATTTGGAAAGTTTATCTCATTACACTCTCATATGGCTCCTGTACAGCACCACTGTCTAGGACTTTATACCAACACACCATTGCCTTTTAGTCATAATTCTTAAATACATTTTCTCACTTAGACAAGCTGCATTTTCTAAATCGCTGAAATAAAAGCAAATGTAATGTATGTTGACATTTACTGCAAACAGAGTGATTTGATTGTTTTTCTGGTTGAGTGACGGTGATGATTTTCTCTGGGTATTGTAGAGGGAGTGCTGTATTGTCTCTGGGTTATGTCCATTAACTTTCAGTTCTCCTGAACTGTTGTGGGGATTGCTGTGGTGATTATCATAGCACTTGGCTATAGTTTTACCCTGGTATGGTATACACATTTTGTAAAGTGCTACCACCACTCCAAGACAGCACAAGACAAAGGAGAAGGGAGCACCAGCAAGATCCAATGCAGCAATTAGCTAAAAAGCAATCCGCTTCCAATATTGGACAGTGTTAAAAGTAATTTGTCTTGATTTTTTTTTTTTTTTTGTGCTGATAATGCATCATACGTCCTAAGTTGTACTGGGAAAAAATTGTCACTTTTCACTACTTTGTATTCAGTATATCTTATAAAGCAACTGCAGCAGCTCAAATTCATTTTTGATGGTAAAATTGACTGAAAAACGTAGGCAATGCAATTTTCATGACCACCACTGTAGATACAACACATGCTGGAGGCATATATTTTGGGCCAATTTAATACATAAGCTATTACAGTCAAACGCGCTTAACATCAACACCTTGAAATTTACCAGACAGAATATATTAGGGTAGTCAACGGGGACAAACTCCTGTCACACTTCAGTTAATATTCCTCACAATGAACAGCAATACAACTGATATTTCTTAGGGAAATAAAAGCCTATGATCATGAGGTTTACAAATCGATGTACAGTATTTAACTGTTCTGAATATAATAGTGTTTTGTTACACTGATAACCTAACAGGAAATACCTATAAAGCCGTTTTTTTCTAACAGTTTTACAAGTTAGTCTGGTTGTTCAGATTCGCTTTGTATCATATTCTGTTTCAGCTATTACTTCCTGGCGACTTTTTAAAACTTAGAAATCGAAAGACTCATAGAGCTCTCAGAATCAGTACAGCAGTACACCAATTAACTAGTTTACCTTCAACACTATGGCCTAGTGGAAAAACCTAATTTGTCTGGTCATAGTATTTTGTACCAAGGGTTGGTAGCTACACTTTTGTGTAACTTACAGTTTAGACATGATTATGAGAGCTCAATTTAGAGCACAGAATTGCTTTAAACTTCTGAGTTTTAACATATCACCAGGATTTGAAATAAATAGCAGACCTGAAATTTTTCTTTTCATTGTTAACATCCTGATAACTTTGTACACTTATAACTTTAAAATCTGTTTCAAAGCTCTTTTGAAAATAGCCGTTCTAGTGCACTGGGATTTGAGATCTGTCCTCTAAATCACTGCAGGAAGAGCGATAAACACAAAAATAAACATAACAACAAGTGCTCTGGCTTTTCTGTTCCGTACCACATCATGGATCATTATTGCTGTGTTACCTGTTTGACAAAGTGGGCAATAATCCTTACACTGTCAGTGCACTAGAACGGGCATTTTGAAAAGAGCTTTGAAACAGACTTTAAAGTTATAAGTGTAAAAGTTGTCAGAATGTTAACAATGAAAAGAAAAATTACAGACATGCTATTTAAACAGTTGTAGCAACACGTGGGGACGTGGAACACTATATTTTTCGGAACCCAGTTACTTACTCTTTAAGATGACAATGTAAATATAAACCAATAGTATAAACTGTATAGGGCACTACAACTTTAAAATATAAACCGTCATAAATATATAATACATATACAGTAGCAATGAGAATATGTTCCATAATATATCTCATTTATATTGCAGACACAGCTGGGCTAAAAAAAAAACTATTATTTAGTCATCCAGCATCGCATAAAATGTGTGCGTCCTCATATCTGTTGGCATTCACCTTCCCTCTTAAAATAAATATTTAGTGCATGTGCACTTCAGTGCTGGTCCCAGTACAGTGATTTAGAGTGCTGTCAATTTAGACTTTATGAAAAGCCTGTCCAAATTTAGACAAATTGATTTTAAAGTATAGTTTTTACCTCATTAGGCACTGGTCCATTGCATAAAGTACATACAAATAATGTATATTAAAATTAAAATAAAATAAATGTGTGTGTGTGTGTTATTTTAAACTGGAAATTGCATTAAACCACAGGAGGAATGCAGGCACAATAGCAATATTTATATCAATATAACTTAATCCCTGACTCCCTGACTGTATATATCTCTTAGATTGTCCAACGTCCCTGCATAGTAGACATATTAATGATCTATTATATTTACTGATATGGAGTAATTTCAATAAAAAAGAACACACTTCCTTTGGCACTAAAAACTACCACTACATATTTATTTTTTTTAAAAAGTATTTATTCTCAAATCCATTTTTACCTAATTGACTTGAAAACTTGTATATTTTCAACTTTGTAACAATAAAATGGTCTCTTTATTTTATCTCTGGATCAATGCCATTAACATAACAATTAAAAAGAAAAAAACTGTTATAACAGGAGCAAATCACCATATTCCCAGATAAAAACTGTTATAACACTGTTATAACAGGAGCAAATCATCATATTCCCAGATAAACAGACGTCATCTGCATCCAATTTATTATTTTGCTGAACAGGATCTCAGTCTTTAGTAAGCTAATGGCCAGTTCTGTATGATAAATAAAAAGAAAAGAAAAAAAATAAATATCTCAGCTGATTGAATGCTTCAAACCAAACTGAGAGCTCCTTGTCTGGGCATATGTACTTTGTTTGATTAGTTTGTTTCATCGCAATGGAAACAAGGGTTCAGAAAAATGTGAATATGCAAAGAAATGAGTTCACTTTGAAGGGAACAGAGTTCTTTTGAAATGAAGTGTGATGTGAATTCAGAAGGCACTTCTTTTTTCCCCCCATTCCACACTGAGACTCCCTGCAAAGTCCCCATTGTCAATATTGTGCTGAACTGAACTGAGTCACGACTTGTAAGCCAAATTCAAACCTGGGCTTTGAGGGTGTCCCCAAGCTCTAGCTTCCACAATACCACTACAGAAGGACGCGATTATCAGTGACAGTAAAAAAGAAAAGCTACTTAAGCTATAATTATCGCAGCTTTTCAGATGTAGTCATGAACTCTTTCTGATGCTGTGTGAGTCCTCTTGCATGAGATAAGCCTTTCAGCTCACCTATGGGAATATTCCTTCAGGCAATCAGAAAGATGTTGGCCTCTGGAGTGAAGTTGTTGGATCTATCTCTGTCACCTCCACTATACTGTGAAGCAACTCCAGTTTTTGAAGTAGCCTATAACAGTCAGGGAGATGTTTTGATACCAGTAACCTACAAATCACCCCCTCAGTCATCACTTCTCCTAGCTCTACCAGGGAAGACATTGCCCATGATTCTGCCGTCTATTAGTTTGATGGTAACAGCTGCTTATTCTGAAATGGATCCCTTTGTGAAGCAGTTAAAGGGATACATTTTACTATGCATGTTTATTTAGCCCTAAACTGGTCGTAAATAAATTGGGGTCTATTTTAATTGTCTTAACAGTGGCAGATTTAAATATTGCAGTAGTAAAACTCCTAAACGTGATACATTGCAGATATTTTTCCAGAGTATTTTATTCTATTCAGTGATGGTAATAAGAGGTACATATTTGTATTATGTGTAACTGTTTAGTTTAAAAGAGTTTTCTGACTTGCTTCTGACACCTTTTCAATTCCAAAATATTATTACAGGTCCTTTAAATGTTAAGAGCATTTTTTTAATTACATTTTTTCAATGCCTGTTTCGATGAATTAAACCCTTAAGGTACACAAGGAAATGAGCGATTTTTCAAACGGTTTCTTCTTAAAATTTGAGAGTAACTCAAGTATCACGAGGAAACTGACAACTTGGATGACCAGATCCAACCTGTCAATAAATTTGTAACCCTGTTTCGTGCACCTCATTGCAAAAATAAGAAAGATATTTGTGGGACACATATGTCCTGTGTACCTTAAAGCGTTATATAAAGTATAATATTTTGTGAGACATTTCTACACTGTTTATTTCTTTAGCAGACTGTATTACCACCTACTGAGTATACTGATGGCAACAGGGACATGGCCTCTGACACATTTTTGAATTTATATCTATTTATGTTGAAACTATAGGGGCAAATTATCAAAATCTGGTCATATAGGCTGCTTGTTCATCTTTCTTAACATATGTACACTGTCACTGTTCACCACAAGTTACTGATTGGGAAAATAGAGAGATAGCCAAAGACAGCTAGTACTCGTTGCCAAACCAAAACAACATTTTTCTACTGTTACTCTTACAATAGCATTGGTCAAACCTAAAACCCCTGTGGCGTTTTCTGTGAAGAAACTGATTCTTTACCACAATGGAAAATTACCAGATTTTAAGCATCATTGAATAATGCAGTTCCGCTAAAGCTATTGCAAAGGGTTTAATCCTATAAGGACCATGATGACTTAAATTCAGATACTGCTCATCAGTTCTAGTTTCCAGACATAGACATTTTTTTTACATAGGCTAGACCACGCAGTCATGACTTAACTTTAGCTGCAGTGCCATCTAATGAACATCAGCTGTGTTGCCATGGTTTGCTACTTATTTCACAAGATTAACAGTGTAAAGACCTGTAACTCTGGATCCCAACTACAGTGGTATAAAGGACAAGCACTGAACATACAAAGGGGAACAATATGGTATACCAAATACATTTTTTAAATAGGTTGGTATTCTGTAATATACATGTACACAGAGAAAAGCGTTTCTTTACATTTACAACAAGGAGAGGGTTAAAATGAAATAAAGATACTGCAGTTAATATTAAACAAGCAAGAACGTGTGAAGATACAGCTCTCACCCGTTTTCCTCCAGTATATTCATGAAAGATATTTAGACTGAAAAAGTCCCTGGAGATGAAACATCTCGTTTACAGAGGTCTTTGAGAAGTGTGGTAAATGGATTGCCTTCACTGCACAGAATGATTGTGTTTCAATTTGAACATCTCAATTTTGATACAAGGAAAATATAAATTGTGTGCAATAAGTAATCCATCTGTTATTGAGTGTTGACCTCTAATGCCAAATGAAATGATAGATAAATGAAATCTCAGAGAAGGGGAAAGGCTCTGTACTAACCAATCCACTGTCCTTGGACACAGGGTTTAGCTTGAGCAACAGCCTCCAATGTCAAGGAAGTATTGTGTTTTCTATAAGCAAGAGCAAGCCCTGTGTTCTCCAAAAAGAATCCCATGATACAACACAGTTCAGTGGAACGTGGGAGTTAGAGAAATCCTTTCCAATAAACCTCTGACAGTGACATGCAAGAATATATCTGGGGAGGAATGTTAGCCGTAATTGAGCATGGAAGAGTGTATTCAGGTTGTGATGGTAAGAATTTGTAATTAATGCAATATAGTTTTGGATTCAGTTGTTCTTGTTTCCTGTTTCATGGCGCTATTCTGAAGATTCCCAACCATATGGTCTGGAATTTCCCCAAAAAAATCACCAAAACATAGAACTGTATTTATCTAGCTCCCAAACCACCAATCTGCTACTCAACCCATAAAGCCTAGGACACAAATGAGTGGCGCGGCACCGCTAGCGGGGAACGTCAAAATGCTGCACATATCGCTCACCTTTTATTTCAATTAGAGTGAACACACACTGACGAAAAAATGACATTGCGGAAAAGTGTAGCAGCAGCACAATTTTAGAACGGCAAAATATTGCTCGGTGAGCGATATTTTGCTGCTCAAACATTTTCCCACAGCGGCAAATATGGGCCTAGCCAATCAGGTCCATGGTGTTGGATACGTCATGTCTAGATGAACTCGAATATCCATTAACATGGAGGAGCTACTGTTAGCTGAAGTTCCTCAGCATCCAGAGCTATTTGATTATAAAAATAAGAATTTCAAGGACGTTGGTTATTGGTCTACTGAATGATCCAAAACAAATGCTAACCGCTTACACCCGCATTATCTTTTGTCAGATACACACGTCAAGTAATTAACCAGTTGCCAGCCAACTGATTATTTGTATACAATTACAAAGAAAGTGATCAATTTTTCCTTAATAATAGCAGCTCCTATACAATGTATAACGACAGATAGAGTACCACAGTCCAGTCTTGTTAAGTGCAGTGCTGGATATATAATTGTAGAAAAATGCTTTCACATTGTATTCCAAAATAAAAAGTCATATTTTACATACATATCCTTAGGTAAATAAAAGGCAAATATTTCAGAGTGGTGTTCTGATATGGGAACTTATAACGTTAGATCCTGATGAAAATTTCTGGAGATGGACATGGTCGTTCACTCTGGGTTCAAGCAGTAAAAGTTCAAGAATGATATACATTTTTTGGGTTGTTGTACAGTGCTGTGAGGTGGTGGGCTGTGTCTTTTTTTTATCGCCACTTCAAAAATGTTGATGTGTGTCCACCAAGCAAAGCGATATTTCCGCGCGCCGCCCCGCTTCACTCCCTGCAAGCGGAGCCACACCGCTCACGTGTGTCCGAGGCTTAACACAGCATATCAGCAAACTAAAGCTGTGCCTCTAAACAACTATTTAACCATCTGTTAAATATGTTGCATTGTCACCTAGTACCAGAGCTCATATGAAAATAAGGGAATCAAAATCATGCTGCCTCTGTGAATTATTTAAAATCTTATAGCTATAAATCTTATAGTTATATTTTGTGGCTCATTACTACTTAGTTCAAGACTCTAGTCTGTTTTAAGTAAAAACCGTCTTGCTTCCGCTAAAATGCATTTCTTCTTTCCCCGACATCTTCCGTGACATAATTACTCTCAACAGTAAAAAATGCATTAACCCATGGGTTACAAAACCACCATGGAATATCATTTAACCTTCACCCACCTAATTCTTAATTCAATTAGTTAATGAAGTCACAGACTGTGAGAGGTATTAAATGGGGTCACAACCAGGCAGTGTAAAAGCTAGCCTAGTCACAAAATATTCTCTGTTGATTATATTTTATGTTTTAGATCTTACATGTATTTTGTTCCATGGGATCTTCACCTCCCCACCACAACAACCATGCAACTTTCCACCATCCCTTCCTCTAGCAGGTCAAACTGAACTTTGCTTCCTCAACAAAGAGAGGATTGACCAAGTCTCCCAAGGAAAGAGAATCGAAACCAAAGTGTTAGCATTGTGCGCATTCTTAATTATCCCACGCAGGGGATGAAATCCTTGGCGACGGGGGATATAGTGGATGTGGTCATATGTAATTAAGTATTCCACACTTTACATTTCTAGTCCGATAACATGACCTCAATTACAATGCAGAGCATTTCATTTATATAGCTGCCCATGGCGACCCCTGTAGTTTGTCAGACCATGTGATCTACAGCAATGGTACCAGATGCAACCATTTACCTACAACCAGGTAAATTCATCATTATTATTATTAACTAGCAACATTATGTCTTACTTTTTTTTTTTTTTTTTTGCTGACTTATGTATTTCATCTGGGGGCAGGGTGTTGCAGGGGACAAGTTAATTGTTGCACTCTGGTATACCAGCTATACTTAGATAGAAGACACAGGACGTCAAGAGAAAAAGAAAATGACATACAAATGATTCTAAACAAGACAAAGAGAAATAAAGATATACCAAGCTGCTTTTTAAGGTATGTTATGAGTGGTGGTGCCATGTGACGGATTGAAAGTCAGAAGGTGAAATGACAAAGACAACATCTAACTGTATTAACTACTCTCCCAAACACTCTTCCCTCTTGTATGAGGCTGACAAGCTGTGTGTCTGTGTAGCAGAAACAATGTATAATCATGTTAATTGTATACAATTACAATGTGTGGGTTGAAGGCATGCATAGACTTTTTGTTTGTTATCTGCAGCTGGAAAACAATGAGCTACTCAGATTCTATTAACAATACTGTTAGTGTCAGGATTAGCCCACACTCAAACCCAAACACATGCAAATTGTTGGACACTATCTTTGAGTCTAATTCATCTTTGAAGGAATGACATCTGTGGATTACAAAATGTCGATTATGATGTAGCTTTCTAGTGAGTAAAAAACATTTGTAAGAGAGGTCTGTTTAAAGATGGGATGGAATTGTAATATTGTATATTACAATATTGGGTTGGGCCATCGCTTACCCTGGTCACAGACATAGCATTGCACAGACTCCACAAGGTGCTGGAAGGCGCCTCGAGAGAACCCATTCACTCATTAATATTGAATGTAGTTGGTGCAGAGAGGTAGTCCTAAACATGATGAGATCCAGGGATTTTGGTGGCCATGGAAGATGCCTGAAGTCTGACTCATGCTCCTCAAACCATTAACACAGAATTCTGGCGGTAGATGGGTGCATGATCACCTCAAAAGTAGCCATCGCCATCAGGCTACAGCATTGTTTCCTATTGATTTTCAAACTCCCAGAAGCTAGACGCACTGGCTCATATTTGAGTACCAATCACTGCTTTTCCTATGACTGACGTGTTTTTAATGTCAACTTAGTTCCTTCATGCGAATTTAGGAAGTTGACTGCAAGTGTAGCATTGTGGGATCTGCAAAGAGCATTTCATATGTTCTTTACCAACTGCTTCAAATAAATTTCCATAAAAACAAAAATGGAATTCACCATTACCATAATGTGTGTGTTTTTTCATATAGAAAAATCTGAGACCTATGAAATGATGGCAAGATATGCAGTATGTGGTAGGATTTAGTGGAATTATTTTGTTAACATCATGCACTTCGAGTATCTTCTGTTCTCAGATTTGAAATGTTTCACAGGAAGGAACAGCACTGAAAGAGGAAGCTTAATTCTTCAGAACTCTCAGCCAAGGTTCAGCAACTGCCTCTCTTATTCTGTTTCCCTCTCTGGTAAACACAATAAAGATTCTCACAAGGCTGTAATTGGGTAATGAAGCTTTAATGCGCTGCATTCGGATTCTCTGTCCTACGTTTCATGTTTGCAACTCTCAGCATGAACAAAAAAACAATGTCAATAAAACGTTCAAATGAATGATAGATTACAGTACGGTTTTAGCACACTCTGTGGTTCCTTAAGATAAACAAGGATGCTCTACAGCATGAAATATATTCAGAAATACTTTCTGTCACCAGACATCAGCCTGGTTTTGAAAACAGTTTTTTTTACATGTTTGGAATAGGTTAAATCTGAACAGGTGGTGAGTGGTAAAGATGGGCAAAATTTTAACAGGGGGGGGAAAAAGTATTGTATTTAGCTCGGCACTTTTAAAGAGCAAGCTGCATTTTTTTGTGTGTGTGTTGCCTTTTTTAGCAAAGATTCTGAATTGCTTATTATATTTAAATGTATTCTTCTTTTTTAATTGATTAGTCTGTAGAAAGGTCCCCTAGGTTCAGGAGCTGCTCTTCAGTTCTAGATACCTGCTGTAGATATACCTAACAGCCAGTGTTGAGAGTCATCTGCCACTTTGGCTCAATCTTTCTTTTGTTTTGCTGTCAATTCACAGCACTGCTCTAGATTTTGTAGCCGCTTACTTCTATAAAGCCAGTCTGGCTGATCAAGCACGCATTTCAGATATCTAGGAAGCTGTAGCTGAAGAGAAGCACTTTAACAGGAAATGCATCCAAAACAAGTTTAGTAATTGCAACTAAGAATGACTGCAAACATCATTCAAATACAAAACAGCACGGCAAGCCTGAAGATCATTATAGAAACTGCACAAGCGCCATGTGCTTTACGCAATAGCTCAAAGAAAACATTGAGTTACCTGCTTATTTATACGGGACAATATAGTCTGAAGTGTCTACAACTATAGTCTGAAGAGTGAACAACAAAAAAACACAGTCGTATACAAAGAAGCTACAATGTGTTTCTTCCAAAAATGCATTTATGAGACCTATAAGGTACAGATTGAATGTGTTTCATTTGCTAGAATTAAGGCTCAGATTACTATCAGAACTTTCATCGACCAACTCAGGAAGCTACACGGTCCTCCTAGCCCTACTTAGTATTCCAGTCAAAGCTGCCTATTCCTTTTGAGAAGCACAGAAGCAGAAAGACAGGGAGACAATTATGCATTCCTCTTTCAAATAGGGTGCGATTCAAGGCAGTGCCAGCACATTAAAACAATGCACCTCAACTGGCTGCATGGCAGAGCCAGGGAACAGCAAGGAAACAGGCAGAGTAAGTGTCAGAGCTAACAGCTCATATGAAGCACTGCTGTCACACCGAGCCACACAGACTGTCTAATGCAGTGACGAACGGTTGAGGGGCCAATGGAAAAATAAGAGATAAAAATAGCTCTTTAGAAACATTATTCAGGGTCCCATGCTGTGTGCTGTTTAATGACTGTTTCTGTTTTGATTAAATACAGTCAATTATGTCTAATATTCATAAAACGTTTCTAAACTGCTGTTTCTTTAACGACAGTCCAGAAATCTTCCATGAATAACTTAGTTTTTAGTTTTTTGTTTTTTGTTTTAACGCAGCCGTTTTCTAATAGCAATAGAACCCAAAGAAGAGGGCTTTGCTGTCTGGTTAGGCCCTTCTCGTTATGTTAAATGTCTCGCCAGCTGCTCGGGACATTGAACTGCAAGAGGTAGGCCTTACCAGACAGCAAAGCCCTCTTCTTTGAGTTATATTGCTTAATTTAATCTATGTGTAACAGTCAGAGATTGGGCGCTACCCTCTTAAACAAAAGAGTCTGACCTGATTACAGGCATAGTTTGTGCTGAGCCCTATACGATTTTTAGAATAGTTTTTACATGAGAACATAAGAAACATGAGAACACTGTCTCTCATCTGGTTCATATTAGTTGAGTTATTCTAGAACTTTGCCTAGTCCCAATGACTCAGCAGCAACAATGTGGCTTGGTAACCCATTTCATACACTCACCACTCTCTATGTAACAAAGTGTCTTTTACCCTCTGTCCTAAGTCTCTTTCCACTTGATTGCCAGCTCTGGTCCTGGTCTCTGTGTTGCACTTGAAATGGTGTCTAGGGTAAACTTTGTCAACCCTTTTAAAGGGATGCTGTTTAGGATGTGCCCTTAAACAACACCTCCAATACTGTCGGGTCTTTATGAATTTCAGAACATGAACATTTTCACCTTCAGAGACAGTTTACAGAAGAGAATTCCCAGCGCAGACTTTCGAATTTGCCTAGTGGGGTTGCGAACCTGCGCTCCCTTGACCATAATATGCCGGTGTACCCAGGGGAGATGGGATGACATTGATGCCAGCCCATGTGGGTTCATGTTTAGGGCACCCCCTGGTGCTGAGGATGGAGAAGTATTGCTCAGCATGCAGAAGTATTGCTCAGCATGCATTACCGCTGTTACTGAGGGTTTGTGCATGGGGTTATTAACGGAACCTAGTGTTTTCAGTGCAGCACAGAAACCAGGACCAGGCAGTTAGAAACTGAATGGAGATAGACCTAGTCATGGTGTTGATGATGAATCACTGAGATCCTTTAAGACCTAATGGGCCGAATGGCCTCCTCTCGCTGGTAAATGTTCTTAGGTTCGTATGTTCTAATCGGCTCCAGGGGGGTATTTAGACAGGGGCCCATCCAGCAGCATGTTGGGGCTGAATGTGAATCAGCACAATTGGTCAATATGTTGTAGAGCACTGAATTTCAATACCAGTGATGGGTATCTCTTATCTGGGCTCTATGTGTCTCGATGTTGATTGTTTCCATGACATCAGATATGAGGAACATGAGTGAACAGCATGTACTGTAGATGGAAACATGTAGAATGAAGAATCCCTAGGATCTGAAATCTATTATTCTTCTGTATCATTCTGCTAACACTGCTATGTTTTCTCCTACCTCCTGATGCTACAATATACCTAAAAAGTGAAGACCACATTTTACTAAGAAACAATAAAGGGTTCATATTTTTTTCCTTTCCTCATACAGTGAAGAGGGCCCTCACAATCGACTCAGATTACCAAAAGCTAAATTCCAAACACTCAAAACTTTCAATTTATTTTCAAAATACTCTTGCCGTGTGTCACACGGCTGGCTGAGTGGTGCCGTCAGATCCAGGAAACGAATACACAGAGAGACAGCGGTGATGAGTGAAACTGAGTCGCGGCAGCGCTCAGTGTTTAATAAACAAATAAATAAACGGTTGAACAAAACACAGGACACGGCACTTGAGGCCAAATAAAACAGACAAACAAAACGAACAGACACTAACAAACCGGGACGAACAAACACGGTGAGTACAAACAACTATCAATTTACTTTACTTTACTTTACTTTACTTTACTTTACTTTACTTTACTTTACTTTCTCCTCTCCACTCCCGTTCTCCACTCACCAAACACACAACCCCGAGTGAGTAAAACGTGCATCTATATATACTGTTGTGCCGGGATTCAATTACTAATTAATTATTCACTTGAATCCCAGCACGTGAATTAATTATGTGCAACCTCGTGCTCACATATTAAATACTTTAAATGCACATGAAGTGATGTGCAATCCTCGTGCTTAAATACAATTACACATTTTAAATAACTTGTGCTGCACACACCCATTTATATCCCGTGCAGCCAACTACAATACACCAACATTAACACACAACATACAACACAGAAATGCACACAGGGGCAGGGCACATTGCCACACCGTGTAAGTTTGCATGTTTCACTTTCAGTACCTTGTTTTTTTCCTGCACAGCCCATTAATTGCAGCTTGCTGCTCTTTCACTAAAACCAGGCAGCATTTTCTCCGAGGAGCTGCTTCCAAATTGAGATCCACACAGATTGTTTATTTCTGGCCCACAATTGGAGCCAGTGAAAGCCTATTTGTTATAATAATCATAATGACATTTGTCATTGCCAGTTCTGTAGCCCAGGAAGATTGCATTCCCCCTAACCTTTCCCTGCGCACGGGGTCGCCATGGAGACAGCTGATATGCCCGTTTATCGGCGGCTGTGATTCGTGTCTGTTGTACCGATGGTGGCTGTTAGACCCATGGCTAAGAGACTAATCTCTCCTGTCTCGACTTATCTGCCTTTTAACCTTAAATCAGCTTCTTTTTATTCAAACGCCCTCAGTGTAAATAACACAAGCACAAGAGAGGCATTTAGTTTAGCCATTCTCATGTTGAACAGACTAAATAAATGGTACCTTGATAAATAAATGTTTTTTTTTTTTTTTTACAAAACCAAAATAATTCTGTTGCCAAAGTGACAGACAATGGCCCGGCTTCACAAAGCGTGTGGGTTATTCGAAGAATATTTGATCAATTTTATGATATTCATTCAATTGTTCTTTTGCTGACTTCATCAGATGACTGAAGTTGAAAATGATTGGAGTGACCCAGCACGTTCTACCTTTCACCTAGGGCCAGGCACTAATGACAAGACTGGAATTGAGGAGTTTTAAATTAATATTGAGAAGTACAGTGAAACCGTGGTTTATTTAGTTTTTTATTAGTAACTGTGGGTAGTGGACAGCATGTTACTCTTATTAGAGAGATAATTTAACAGAGGTTTGATGGTTGAGCTTAATACTGGATACAGTGATTAATATTGAAGGTGACTTTACATTGACGTCAATAGGAGCAAATCAGAACAGAGGCCTTCAAAGTGAGGTGGACTCATCAGGTACCAGATTTAGATTTAGACTTGGGGAGAGAGAGCTAGGAGAGCTATGTCAGCTTCACACTCCATAAAGCAGATGGGACATGTGATACAATGCTGTTCAGGTAATAGGAAGATGATTTATGTCAGCACTTACAATCATTAACTGGTTTTGTCTATGGAGCCCATGCGGCATCCAGTGAAATTTACGACGGAAAATACAATTACGGGTGAGTCTGGGTCACAAATCTTGACGTTTTACAGCACAGTCTCTCCATTAATGTGTTTTTTTTTCACTTGTTCTGTCCAGCAATAATTATAGATCTATAGCATTCTATTCAAATATTATTCTGAAAAAGTGTACTATAAAATGTTTGCAAATTATAGAATTAGGGTTAAAGAGCACACCTGTGTTTTACTTGTGTAATTTTACTTTTTGGAGGACAATAACTCATGAACAAGTTGACTGTGCTTCTCCATGTGGGTTGATGATTTGGGACCTCTTTATATGGGTGAAATAGAGTTTATTACAGACCCCCTCCAGTGATTCTGCTGTATCCTACGTCCAATATATTTTTCAACATATTCCCGATTTTTTTGATATTTTTATTCACACACCTTAGGTAAATCAACTAGGAAATTCCTTTGCAGTGTATCCAGATTATGCTCCCTCCTGCAACAATGCTGTTGCTCTGATTGAAATGAAAGGTGTGTTGTGAGAACAGAAAACCAGCATTGTTGCAGGAGGGAGCATGATGTGGATGCACTGTGATGTTTAGAAGAGAATTATCTTTCTCCTGGCAAACATTGCAGAGAAAATGTTAAGAAATGTAGTCCCCCATTGGTTTATTATGACTCATGATTAGGGCTGTGTTCGAAGGTTTGTTCGCTAGCCATGGATTCTTGAATCATACAAAATATACAATAATACTAATCATTTTAATTTTGAAAACTGAGCACCATCCACTCCTCTCCTCTCCAGCTCATGTTATCCAGAGGCAAACCTTTAATTTCTTCATTCGTCATCTCGACAGCAAAGCACTGTATAGCATAAGCTGTATTGAAAGAAATGTCTCGAAACCCCTCTGCTGTTTGGGATTTTTTTGTTAAATGCCCAGACGACCAAAAAAAAAGTTGAATGCAAGCTGTGCAAGCGACTCGTATCATGGAGGTATAACCAATCTCTGGGGTCACTTGACAAGTGTAAGTTCATATTATTATTATTATTAGTATTCATATTTTTAGTAGTAGTAAAGTGTGACTGATAACCTGCTTGGAACAGTGTCTGTTAAATAAAGCTTTGTTTTGCCTCGTCTGCTGCAGTTGTGCAATGCAAGCTTACTGTATGTATTACAGACATCTTCAAATACGTGTAAATAAACAATGTGTATTTTTATTTTTATTTAAATTACAAAAACATGATTACTGTTCTATATAATGTATTTTTAAACTGCATGTGAATGTTTTATTCCATTTATATGGCTTACCCGTAAAATAATAGGATTTTCAATCAAATATAAACAAGTAGCTGTGGTGATGTCACCAGTAAATTATGCAAATGAGTACCATTGAAGGTTCGAACTTTCCTTTGGTAATGTGTTCCGAACCTTCGAAGGTCAAAATGTACCCTTCGTTGCAGCCCTACTCATGATGCATGATTAAAATTTTCAAAAGCATAGCAAAGTGTATTAAAGCATAGTGAAAGCATGTAATGAATAGGTAAACACTGTAAAACCCAGGTGAGGTATGGTAAAGCAATATTTAAAACATGTCAAACTATGGTTAACTATGGTACATGCATGGGAACAACTGCAAAAGCACATTTACTGTGGTAAACATATGTTAACATGTTATGAAACTAGTTAATGAACTGAAAAAGTTCCCCTTAAAAAAAGAGTGATTAAAAAAAGCATAGTAAATCATGATGCTGTTTCTCTTTCTAAATGCAGCATCAGCTTTGCACCCTGAGGAAGCTTCTTGTTTTAATAAAGGTCCAGCAAGCTGACAAGGGCCCTCAGACACAGCAGATAAATGTGCTACACGCACCTCTCTGACAGCCGCTGCTAGGACAGGCCTGGTGAGTTATGGCTGCTGGTCAGTCTCTGCCCTTTGGCTGGACCAGTTAATGTGCCAGCCCCTAGTACGCTGTCCAAGTAAATAGCCCTTGAAAGTCAAAGCTTATACTGTCAACACCCTGTCTATCTGCCTTGTATCTCCCAGGCCCAGCTCAGAGAGGGACAGAGAAGAGGTCACTTCTTCCTGGCTCTGTCACTGGGCTGCCTGGTTGATTGATTATCTGTTCATGTGAGTGTCAAACTCCACGATGCCCAGCTCAGCAGTGGCACAGAGCAGTGTGATGGAGTCGCTATGCCTGGAGCCCAGAGTCATCAGGACGGCCGTGACCTGCAACGACCTGGACAAAATCTTCAATTTCACTTTTATCCTGCTGAAGTGTGACGGAAGTAGTTTTACAGGAGGTGTTTTACACTTAAACAAAGCAAATGTGGGAAAATTGGGAAAAGCATCTTTTGCCATTTTACTAATTTGTAATGAAATGACAATTGTAATGCTAAGTATTTATAGACAGTGCTTATATTTTGGGGGAAAAAAATGAATATACTTAATAAAACAGTACAGGTACCTTATCTAATTCTTAGTAATAAAGGATATACAATAATATATGTGTGAAGCTGGTTTTGGCCAGTAATGCATGAGTGGCACAGCCACCATATATTGTGTTTTGCAGAAACAAACACACTTGAAGCGTTAGTTCTGTTTTAGGCACCTTAAGTGTTTTATTTAGGCTGCTCAATAGAAAAGAGCTGCCCGGAACTTACTTAAACCCAATGTGTGTGGCAGCATTCCCCCAATGCAGCCACAAACACCAAAAAATCATAACCCCCCCCCCCCCCCCCCAGCTCAGCGCCAACCCCCCACTCGATGGCAGGCTGACGCAACTCACTAATCGCCCCCTCCTAACTTCCCCCTCACCATCCCATTGAACTGCAAAAGGGTTTTATTAAATCCGTCTTGTGATTCATTGAAACACCATTAAGTAACAGGTTACAATTTGCACTTTAGCCTCAGAGTCCTTAAAAATGGTCTATAGTCATAGCAACGGTACACATATACTTATAGCAATCACTGACCTAGACCTTGGACATCGCAAAGAAAAAAATCTGGTGGAATCACATTTTCCTCACAGTTCTAAATGAAAAAGACACTAAAACACAGAAGTTGTTATAAAAACATCTACATTAGCATTAGCATTATCTCCAATCCAAAACACAGACTTAGAAGCTGTTGAGAAATAAAAGCCTCAAGACCTGAACCACCTTCTGAGAGTTTTACTCCGCCGTCTGGAAACCAAATACAGATAAAGCTGTCTTTCAGAGATTAATAAAACATAAGGGCTGGATATTTGGGGTTTTGTGGAGAGCTATTGTTGCCTCGTGTTGATAAAGTATCCTGCAGATGCTATAGCCCCCTAATGGACAATAGTTCCCTACTATATGCCTCAACTCCAGTCCATTTGTAAACTATTACCATGGTAATACATACCTCATATATACTGTATGTTTTTCTATGACTAAGGATTAATGCACTACAATATGCTTTGCTTGGATAACATTAGATGATTTTCCATCTTTTTCTTTAATTAGGTAACTAGTTTAATTCAACACCCTTTTTTTCTCAGTTTTTCAGCGTGCGAAAGATTATAGATTGGAAATCGAATCTCTATTCAAATTAGATCACTTGTCCAATGCACGCCAGCTTCAGTGAGGTAGTGTTCTGATGCAGATTGAAAAAAAAAGCAAAACGATGAGGGAGAAAACTCTTAGAAGGGCGAAAATATAGAAACACTAAAAGAAACGGTATTAGTTTAGGTATCTGTTATATGTGATTATAAACACGCTATAAACATGTTATTAATTATGCTATTAACAATAATAGACTATGATTAGAAATAATATACTATTATTATACACTTTTGCTACATTTTTTTTGTTTTTGTTAGTGTTTATAATCAGTTATAACGGATATAGTCTGTCTGGCTGTCTTTTCAGGTCTTTTCATGTCTTCTATGTAGGAATGGTTTTGCATTTACAGCCATCCTGATTGTTAAAGTGTGAATGGTCACATTAAGAGGAGTTGGTGGCCTACTTATTCACAAATGGAACATTAAGCTGGCAGAGAGGACTAGTTAGTTATATAGGCAAGAGGAAAATAAAAATGTTAGAAATGTTAATACACAAGGGAAATAATAACAAGATGGGGAGAGTGGTAGATAGTGTGATGTTTTAGTGGTAAATATCTTCTGGTATAGTAAAAATATATAATCTTTATCAAAAACTTCACATTAGCTAAATCTTACAGTATATATGTAAATGTAAAGGTAAAAAAATTATATATATATATATATATATATATATATATATATATATATATATATATATCTATCTATCTATATATATATATCTATATATATATATATATATATATATATATATTTTCCCAAAATCTTAAAAATGATTTATATTGCTTAATATTTACATAAGAATAGCCTATTTCACTCATGATAAGCTAATTTTGAAACCTTTATACATTGTATATAGTAAAAAAATATTTTAATACATACATATACAAATATTATAAATACAAACTCCAGATAAATCACATTTTTTTATATAATGATATTCATGATATTTGAAAATGTAAAAAAAAAAAAAAAAAAAAATCATTCTAGAATACAATATTCTAAAATATCTGCTGATAAATAGGTTACTAGCTTTCAGTTTCACCCTGTGCTCAAACCAGGTGAACACAGGCATTGAGGAAACGACCCAGTTCCATGTGGCTTTCTCCTGAAATAGCATTGATAAAGGAGAAATCCCAATTGAAATATTCATGAGCTCCCTTCAACCAGCTTAATCGCAGGAAGTTCGCCTACATCTGAAACCTAATAGAAATTGATTTTGACAGCTATTAGTGAACAACGTTCATGTGAAACCAATTCATATCTCTGACTATTGTGTAAATTGAACAGACCCAAATTCAGGGTGTTAGCAAGTGATTAATTGGTGATGTAGATGACCCTGTGCAACCCCTTGCCAGTTTTATATAAAGGAATCAGAAATAATGTATATATTACAGAACATATACTAGTGATGTGATTTTCAGTGCAAAAGTGTAAGCAACATATGTCATGTATTTTAACTTGTTTTGTCTACTCACACACACTATTTGGCTTTCATAAAGTTCCTTTTTAATTATTACAGTATTTTTAGATCCACCACTGTTCATATCAATTGAAAAGACCCCCCCCCCTCCCCTCCTTTTTTATTTTTCAATTTAGAGTTGTCAATAATTTAATAATGTCAAATTATGTTCCCTCACCACTGACGGTCAGTGTCTCCTGCAAGTCCAGCAATACTGTACATCAGGGAAGCAAAATAAACTGTTGACAAATTTACTGGTAAATCCCCAGCACAGATTTACAGAAATGAATACATTTTATGAGTGTATACCCAATCACTTGACTAGAATTTAACAACACAGCTCTTAAAACAGCATTACAGGCTCTTGAACCAGCACGACATGTTGAAAACCAGCTCAAGATAAACCATTGCTTACCCCATAAAGGGAACGTGAAGAGTAAAATCTGTCATGATAAGCTAATTTTGAAACCTTTATACATTGTATATAGTAAAAAAATATTTTAATACATACATAAACAAATAAGAAATAAATAATAATAATAATAAAATTATACATCTCCTCACTGTATCACCTTGACTGCTATTGAAAACAAGTCAGGGACAAACCAGACTTCTCCATGGCAACAGCAGAGGAGTTTAACAATGGGATTTTAATGAGGCCATTTACCAGCTATGGCAGCAATACTTAAATGGCCCTCGAGCAACTTACACAGATTACATTGATTGGCTACTTCCCTTGAAATGAATGCAAAGCAGGTTGATTTGCCTGCTGGGTATATCAACCTGTGTCATCATACACAGAACTGAACCTATCTAGTCAAGAACAAAGAAGAATTAGGGGGGACTTGATTGAATTCTTAAAGGAGTTGACAAAGTTAGCCCTAACCAATACTTTAAGCACAGCACAGAAACCAGGACATGAGGTTACAGCTGGAAAGTATGTGGAATAGACTGAGGACAGAGGGTAGGAGACACTTGTTCCCACAGAGAGTAGTGAGGGCATGGAGTGGATTACTTACCTTCAGCACATACCAGGCACCGCCCTGACTTTTAAGCAGGTCTTTAAAGGCTAGGAATGTACCTGCGCTCCCAATTAAATGAAGTGAGTGCGGCTGTTTGCACACATTAATAATTCCCTCCTGCACTTGCCTCATATTGACTTAAAGAGTAAGTAGCGGGGTTATGAAAAACACAGCGTTACACGTCCCCACGTGTTGCTACAACTGTTTAGATACCGTATAGCATTACAGGTTCCCACATATTGCTACAACTGTTTAAATATAGCATTACACGTCCCCACGTGTTGCTACAACTATTTAAATAACGTACCTGTAATTGTTCTTTCTATTGTTAACACCCCTGACAAATTTTTACACTTAGAACTTTAGTGTAAAGTTCCCAGTGCACTGACAGTGTAAGGATTATTTTTCACATGGTCAAACAGGTAACACAGCGACAACGATCCATGATGTGGTACAGAACAGAAAAGCCAAAGCACTTGTTCTTATGTTTTTTGTTTCCGCACGACGCTACATCGCTTGTTGTTGTTTTTTGTTTTTGTTTTTGACATATTCCTTTTTAACTTTCCTGGCAATTATAAGAACATCAAGCCCTGCTACACAAGAAAGTAGCTCAACTCTCATATGGACTCTGTTTAAGTAAAGGCACATTTTCAGATTGGAATAAAATAATTGCAGTGGTATAAAAAAACTGACAAGAACAATAACAATAAACTTCTAGCAGAATTATTACTTGCTAGTTTTACCTTTATACTTGTTTTAATTGCTCACAGAAAATGTACATTGACACTTAAAAAAAAGACCATAGTGCAATTAATGTATAAAATATAAAGGTATGAGAAAATATATAACTCCAGCTTCAACTCAGTTGCATTAGTCACGTTTCCTATCCGTTCTTTTACTTAGGTCCTCCAAGGACAAGGTCCAAGCTACAATACTTACACATCTGGGCTCTTCCTGAGGTCAACGAATGGAGGACACCTTGTCAAAATGGGTCACTAGGAAGCACCCTTAACTTATTGTGCAACATCTCTATGAAACATTCTGCCTTGAGATATCAAAAATGCTGACGTGCTTAAATCTTGACACTCTTGCTTTGAAGTAACTAGCCGGGCTCTATCAAGCAGGACCAACGTGCCTCTACAAAGAATGTAATAACCGTTGCAGTTTCATGAAGAATTGTTCTCGTGCAGTGATACAGACCCAACATGTTCCAGGTCCTGGCCTGTCACAGCTGTTGAATTCCAGGGAATGCTGTTTTTTTCCCCCCAAGGCGTGTGGTTCCTGTTGCCAATGACCACACAATCCATTTGTTTTAATTATGAAGCCTGCAGGTGCCTTAGCAGCATGAAGCTATCTCGTTCATCAGGGTGCAATCTGTCCCGCTTGCGTCACTGACACACATATCCACATAAAATATCTGACATATACAGACATACAGCTATTGCCAAAAGTTTTGCATCACCCTATAGGATAAATTAGGTTTGCTTCATAAAGTCAAATGAAACCTGCTGAATAATGTTAAGTTAAACAGATAGTCATAAGAGAGGGAGATCTTTAGATCGACTCCAAATTGAAAGGATAAAAATCTCCAGTAAAAAGGTACTTTTGTGGGTATCCTCAATGACCTCTCATTTTGACAAGGCGTCCTCCAGAGCAACGACAGGTAAATCAATACAACGAAAACATGCTGCTCTGTGTAGGAAGACCTTGAGGGTAGCCAGGGCAGTTCAAACAGTTCAACTGAATTGGGTATCCAGTTAATAGGGTCACCAAAACAGTAACACAGCAAAAGACCTGGTATAACTTAAGTGTTGCTTGGCAGTTGAAGGTTTAGTTACGTAAACATTCTAAGAGGTATTTAGTAGGATTTGCTGCATTCTGAACCTTAACAGGTGCATAGTAATCAGAGCTCACCGGAGATCAAAACTGAAGTAGTGGCTGGCCGCACCCGGCAGTGGATTGGTATTATGTTAATGTTGCTGGAGGTGAGACTTTTTGGGGTGGAGTGTAGCTAAATGCTGTTTGCCAGAGATTAGACTGTGCAGTTTCTCTTGGTCCATTTCACATGGTCTGAGTGTCACTGAGACTATCTATTAGATATACAGTAAGAGGGGGGAAATAAAGGAAAAATGAATTTTTAATTTCTTCTATTACAAAAAGATTTCAGCTTAAAATCCACACAAAACTGCAATCTAAAACAAATCGAAGAAAAAAAAAATACATATATGATCAACCACACAAAAAATACATGAAAATGACCTTTGTTAATGACAATATATGTTTTGGCTGAAAGACTTTTACTGTGAAGGATTTTCCAACCTTATCAACTGAGGTCCTGTACAGTTCCGGTAATTAGCGGATTAAATCTGAAAATGAACAGCACTAGAAAATGAACAGCACTAGAGATTGTGTGATCACCACTGTTACATGTTTTATTAAAATATGAATTACTACCAATGTAGATCTACTAGATTGGACATTTGTTTTTCATTTTACCTCCCAAACGTTTTAGTTTTTTTGGGGTAATGCTGAATGCCACGACTGGTAAAGCATTCAGTAGTAGTAATGAACAATGTTTGGGATGGATGGTTAATTTTTACATGTGGTGGGGAATGGAATATTCAGCAAGGAGAATCTGCAATGAATGAATGCTTTATTGATTGCAATTGCAGATGATATAATGAACTTTGATGGGTGCTCAGGGCCCGAGTGAATGATAAATTTGTCCTGCGCGAGGCTGGCTGAAAAAACATGAACAGTTACATTCATCCCAGTGCCGCAGATAGGAAGTGGCGATGGGCCACCTCCCCCCAAAAAGACGAGGCCACCAAACCATGAATGGAAAATAATAATAAATGATTAACGCACCCAATAGTGGCGCACTGCCACCTACCCTCCAAAAATATTGAAAAATGAATGAAAATGAGCAGCTGAGACACAACCCGTCCCCCAAGAGTGTAACTGCGCTGGGGGAAAGAACCCAGCCTCTACAACCCGACCACCCACCCCACAGAACTAAATACAAACAAAAAGAAAAAACCCCTACTAACATATTTTTAATTTTTTAGGGGGAAACCTCAGGGAATCCATGGCTGAGGGTAGCCCATCCTCCAGGCTCTAAGCGGTCGACTCCCGTTTCGGCCTCCCAGCGTGTGACTGAGAGGCAGAAACAAAAGAAGCGACATGGGAGAATAACACACAGAGCCTTCATGCGCTTGCTGATGACGTGTTGGTTAGGGACAG
This sequence comes from Acipenser ruthenus, assembly GCF_902713425.1. Classification (NCBI taxonomy): domain Eukaryota; kingdom Metazoa; phylum Chordata; class Actinopteri; order Acipenseriformes; family Acipenseridae; genus Acipenser; species Acipenser ruthenus. The sequence goes on from NC_081213.1 coordinate 6,758,896, forward strand.
ATTCTCCTTGCAGAAAAGCAACCAAGTTTACAAAAATGGGTATCCCACTGCTTTACATTTATTCAATACTTTAAAAAAGCAGTGTATATTGGTTTGTTTTAAGTAATTAGAGCTGACAAAATAATTCCACACATCGTATCTGTTATGCACCTCCATTTGTTATATGGGTCTCAAAATTCTGTGTTTTTGAAAATATGTATATATGGTACTACAGTACAATCGGTTAAAGAAATCTCGGTTTGCCAGCCATGCTATTAGTTAGTGTTGCAATTCCTTAGTCATTTCACCTGGAACGTGGAATTGTCCCCACCCCTTAAATGGCTTCTTCACTATCATTATCCAACCAGCTGCTTCCTCTATTGACTGACATGCTGTCAGCCAGTAATAAGCTTTCATCCAGCTGAAGTGCAAGCCTATACGATATCCTGTGAATAAGGCTTAGAAACAGAGAACTTTAATGTAAAGCATTACCAGATATTATGTTTCACAATAAAAATCAATGTGTTTCTTTCAAAACTGCACGTTTAAGACCTGAAGTGCAGAACAGGTGGGTTTATGGGACTATTTAGTTAGTTACAATCTCTTTAGCAGCATATGTTATGTTTTCCGATTGTAAGAATGGTTGTGGGTGTTATTTAATATCTTTCATGAAGCAGTAGATTAGATGGTGTTACACTGGAGCACACACTCAGGAAATCTATCCAGAGAGTGGATGTGATGCTGTCAGAGCTGCTGCTGAGGTGATGATGTCACTACAAGGTGCCAATCCTCTCCCACTGAGGAGCCCGTATGCCACTGAACAGCCTGAGACTGAGTGAGTCTCTTTTACAGCACTGGAAATAAAGAGGACATGAATAAGGCATAACACGTGCCATATGGACAGAATAAATTTTACTGGTTCTGTTTTTTCACAAAATATATGTAAAATCTGGTTTTATATATATATGTTTATTTTCAGTGGTTTTATTTGATTACACATCTGGTAACAAATAGCTCACATTCCTATTATGAGTCCGCATATGGATTATTTTATTTTAACATGAAGGCACTTCTAATCAAAATGAACTGAGTTCAGGCCAGGAGAGGGTTTTTGGTATAAAACATGGTTAATTTGCTTTTATAATGCCAACTACAGCCATTACCATTAATGCAAGTGGAGAACATGCACATAATGTGTGTTAAGAACTTCTTGAAAATCACAAGTATAACCACATTTCTTAATCCTTGTTCTTTCTGATAAATTCTTCATAATCAGTGAGGATCGACGTTTTAGAATAAATGTACTAACTGGACTGCAACGAAGATGCTGATGCTGATGATGCTGATGATGCTGATGCTGATGATGCTGATGATGCTGATGCTGATGATGCTGATGCTGATTATGATGATGCAGATGATGCTGCTGCTGCTGCTGATGACGATGATGATGCTGCTGCTGCTGCTGCTGCTGATGATGATGATGATGATGATGATGATGATGATAATGATGATGATTATGTGTTCTGTAGATTTTTTTTTTTTTAATCGTTTGCCTTTGGAGATGAATGTTCTCCCCTAGTATTGTGGTACATCTCAGTTGGGACCCTTTCATTACACAAATGGCAAGTGTTTTAAAGTTATACCATAGTTTGGTTTTTCATTATTTTTGCAGGAGTAACAAAAGAATGAAAGAGGTATATTTTTCAAACCACTGACTCAAATAAAAAAAAACTTTGGAGAAAACAAAAACAAAGCTATGGTGATTTTCATCAGCTTCCATTTTTAAAATTAAAAAAAAGACTATTTTCATTTTTTTTTAATTTAAGGAAACATTCTAAAACATTTAATTAATAATCATGACACAGAACCAAAAAGCCAGGAATAAAAGCAGCTGTTCTGCATTGCAAAATATCTTGAATTCCTGAAGCCTGTAGTAACCCTTACGTGATTGCCCTGGTGGTTTTATTGCACTGCAGACTCCAAACATCCCCGGCGAACTGCATAGCCAGCCAAGCGATGATGTCATCCCCGTTGGTGACATCACCTCATCCTGATGCCATCTGTGTTGGTGACTGGAAATGAAGTGAGGTCTTGCTGCTTCACAAGAGCATGGCATCCACGCCTGCTGCCAGAAATATCCCCTCCATCTGCTGTAGCCGCTAATACTGCTATTCCCTGTTCTTTTTTCTGTGTTTGAAGATTAACGTATCATAAATATTTTATGTCTTCCAGATATGTTGCTCTTACAAACCCTTTCAAAGGGACTCTGAGCTTAAATGATGACAATACAGTGAGTTGCAACCTGGAAAAATAACTGTTGGCAACAAATAATCCTGGCAGTCCTAAATGTGAGTGATATTAAACCGCAGTGCAATGATAACCAAAGTGATATTATTAGGCGCTTGTCCCCATTGACTCCTGTTGTATTCTGGCATTTCACTGATGTGTTAATATCACAGGGTTAACCAGAGTGATATCAAGCAGGGTTCACTGTATAATACAAGAACTCTTGAACTGGTTCCTCCCATGCCATCTATAAATGTGCCTTCTTTACATACGCTCTGTGCTATTCTGTCTCAGCTGAATCCAATCACACGCATCACTATTATCTAGTAATAGTATCTTTTTTCAATTAGATCATGCTTGTGTTCTTATCCAAAAAAATTCTAAAAGCACTAGTCAGACTGTTTTATTTAATGCCCCTCTCTTCCACTCAATTTACTGTCTCTAAGGTCCACACTGAATTTGGCAAACAAGCATTTCAATTTGCTGTTCTCTTTTTATGCAGTAATTTACAAATCGATCTTAATTAGTCGTCCCGTATCCCCCAGACACGTTTCAAGCGCAAGTAGGATCAATGAATTCAGGAATTGTAACTCATGATAGACTTTGTGAATCCCTTTTGGCAAAAACATCTCCGTATGTAAAAAGTGCATCTTCATCTCTGTGTTTTGTGTCTTTTAAACGGTTTGTCAGATGCAACTATTCACCTGTCTTAAGAGGCCATTATTTTATTTCTATTCACTTCATGTCTGGCAGACAACAAACCAGGCAAATCGTTTTAGTTTATTAGTAAAGAAGATTTATAATGGACCTCCTTGCTGGATTGTTTTAGTCAGTTTTTCCCTGACTTTAAAAATGGAGAAACAGGAGTAGTACATGAGGTATTGCTTATTCATATAACTCTTTTTATCTAACTTGTTTTTCGCACAGTGTTTCATTCAGATGGTAACTATAATGCCACAGTAAAACAAATCCAAAGCCTACAAAAGCCAGGAGTTATATTTGTCACAAAAAATCCCGCTCTTCAGCAGTAAAAGCTGCATAGCATGCTTGAAACAGAAACAAAGATAACTGTTATCCTAGACAAGAGACTACAGTTTGCTGCCTCTCTTAGCGAAACAACACTATGACCAGATCCAGTCCTGAGGTTGTAACAAAAGGAATCAGAGTTCACAAAACCACGGGGAGCAGCCGTGCACTAAGCCTATGAGAGAAAGATGTTCCGGCACTCAGACCTGGTGGCTGAATGTAGGGGTAGGAATTGGAAGACCTGTGTATACCCAGTTGAAGTAGGATGCAGAGGTTTGGTTGGCAGGTCGATGGTGACACAGGCTTTACAGGCAGAACTCAACAACGATCATTTCAGAGCTGTCATCTAGTAATAACACAATGGAGTTATCAATTTAGATTAATATCATTGTTCTATTGAACCTTTCCTTGAATTTAGAAATACTGAAATAAACTTAAATTCAGTGGCAAACGTTGATTCATCAAATGTTGATTCACCTTTAACAGGAGCAACGGGGATACAGTAATACTGTAGGTAGAGCTGAACATGGATTTCAAGACCCTGGTTAGCACTCCTTTAAGGGATAGAAAATTGATTTTTAAACTTTAATTCCAAGCACAACTTTATTACTCAGAATTGAAGAAAAAAGAAATAACTACTGAGAAGAGGTGCTTGGCAGGTTGCAGGACTGCCAGAGATGATATTTGCGTTGATAAAGGAGAATTAGTCTTTGTTAACAGAACGTTATAATGCTGAACAATTAAATAGCACATCCTAAAGCACACTTTGGGCTTCCTGAAACCACCTGATCTCCACATTGGCACCTTGCCAGTGTCTGCCAGTGCAAAATGAAAACCACACACACAGCACTTCCCAGTGAATACAACCGTCCTTTAAATCTATGCAACGTAAGCAGCCTTTGTTATAGAGTTGCACAGTAGTAGCATTGGGTTAATTAAACAAGGACATTACCATACAAGTGCAACCCAGGCCAACCAAAGACACGCTCCTTCATTCTTCCTCTCATGTCTAATAAACTACACCCACAAGATGGCTCTGTACTCATAATACTGCTCACTTATTATTGCATAATTGTACAGGGATTAGTGTCAGTGAGTCTCACATCTACCAGCGCATCCAGCTACACTTTTACAGACATACAGATGAACAAAAGTATGGAGAGACAGACAGACACCCCCATACTGTACACCCCACAGAATCTAATACTCCCAATGCCTACTCAATACTGCCAATAACCACTCAATACTGCCAATAACTACTCAATACTCTCAATAACTACTCAATACTCTCAATAACTACTCAATACTCTCAATAGCTACTCAATACTCTCAGGTTGTATCACTGTTGGATAAGTGGTTTTACAGATATATGATATATACATCTTCCACTTCTTAATAATCGTCTTGACCGTACTCCAAAGGATATTCAAGGCATTTGATATTTTTTTATACCCATCCCCTGATCTGTGCCTTTCAACAACTTTGTCCCGGAGTTCTTTTAAAAGCGCCTTGGTGCTCATGGTTGAGTCTTTGCTTTGAAATGCACTACCCAGCAGAGGGAACCTACAGGAACTGCTGAATTTATCCTGAAATCATGTGAATCACTACAATTTGACACAAGTGGAGGCCACTTAACTTGGTGTGTGATTTTGAAGGCGACTGGTTACACCTGAGCTAATTTAGGATTGCTAAAGGAGGTGGACACTTATCCAACCAAGCTATTTCAGTTTTTATGTTTAATTAATTTTCTACAAATTTCTAGAATATTTTTTTCACTTGGAAGTTGTGGGATAGGATTTGTAGATAAATGAAAAAAAAAACTATTTTTAATGCATTTTAATTCCAGGCTATAAGGCAACAAAAGGTGAACATTTTGAAAGGGGGTGTAGACTTTCTATAGGCACTGTATATTATATTGCGGTTTAAGACAAGAAGATTGTTGAATATTTGGTGCCAATCCAGCGTAGCGGGCAAAGTAATTGTTCAATCGACCTAGATTGAACATATGTTTTTTATAGGCCATTGCTGCACTATCTGCTGCCATTGTCATAGTTCCACCTTAAGTTGTTTTTAATGACAAGAGTTTTGAAAAATTCCAAAAAGTCCCACGAGATCCAATATGGCGGTCCAAGGTCCAACCATGTGACTTTTTCATTTGGGAACACCAGTCTGGTTGTCCAGCCATAGGCATCTACTTATTAACATTATTTATTTATTTATTTAATTTTTTTTACCCTCGTTTTCCCCCGCTGTAGGTATGGACTTCAGGTATGGAAAATTTATTTATAGGCCTATCCCTTATGTTTTATTTATCCCCCTATTCTTTAAGAGAAGCAGGACTACACTTAATGCATTGCAATGTGAATTAAAAAGCCTGAACTGCCCCAAACTGTCCCAGTGACCATGTTCCTTCTAGTCTAGCAACTTGTAATAAGATCACTGTCCTTTTTTGTTTCCATGGCTGCATGATTTATTAAACAATAATAACTCCCCCCCCCCCCCCCCCCCCGCCCCCCGGCGGTGTACTAATTGTGGTGCATTCTCCTGGTGCATCATCATAATATTAATCATATGGATATCTGACTATTAGAGAAGTAGCAATGGAATTCTTCCCATTGAATTACAACACATCAAATGGCAGGCTCTCTCGGGATCAGGGAGATTTGCTCTGTAATGGTCTGAAGTGATGCAGCATTAATACAAAGGCAGGATAATTATGCAAACGATCAGGAACTTTGTTGCCTGGGTGTTAATACAACTGAGGACTGCAGAATGAGACGCATTTCACAAACTGAGGGTGAAAAGGCAGCAAAAGATTTTCAATTAACCTATTGGTAAAACGCACTCTTCCTGCTTGTTGTTTACACATGTTTAATTGCTCGTTAGCTGATTGCAATGCAGACTTGGAAACCGTCAGTTGGGATCCTCACAGGGGGATATTGCAAATCAAATGTTTCCTTTTTTCTTTATTTTGAATGTGTTTACTGATTCATTGTATTTAGATTTTTAAGCAATGATAGCCACACTGGTAATTCCTGAAATGAAGAGTATGAAGTATCCCATTCAACTCAATGGGAAATTAGGGAGAATGAGTATGTAAAGGAGGGAGTCCGATTTGGGAGGGCTGTGTTTGGATGCTGTTGGAGTTTCGCGGGGGGGGGGGGTGCTAGTGAGTTACTAGTCTGTCATCCAGTGAGGGGTTGCCGTGGGGAATGTTGGTTATTTTTTTTAGTTAGTCACAAGCACCTGTATTTTCGCGGCCTCAAAGGAGCCTTTGTTCGTTCACTACCAATGTAACCAAATAAACAATACAGTTCAAATATACTTATGACACGCAATGAATGCCATCAACTAGGCGACCAAAGGTTAATTTCCTGTCATCCGGAGCACTGCCATAATAATGCCAGCGTCTTGGATGACAGAAAAATAATCTTCCAATTGGTAGGTAATTGCTCTTGATTGGTACTTAATTGTAAACATAAAGGAGGACAGCTTTTCTTGTTTTGAAATCACCACGTTAATGAATGGATTTATTGAATACTTCTTCCAGACAATTCCAAGTACGAGTGAACGAGTTTTAGCACACCCCTGATAAAAAGTGCTTTGAAAAATGAGAATCAGATATTCAGGCGGTATTTATATCCACCATTGATAGATCATTAAAATAGACCCCAGTAGGTTATAAATGCATTTATAAGCAATCAAGAATTGTTGTTGCTAGTGAAATTAGAAAAAAAAGACTGCAAAAGATGATATTTATTTCGCCTGTTTTCTAGTATATTTTCACTGTTTTCTGGGTCTGACCTCAAACAGGTAGTCAATAATTACCATGCAATTGCATGAGAATGCAGAGGCAGTATGTCCAAACTAACCCACTCAAATGGCCCATTTAATCAACCATAATAGCCCAATTAACTGCAGGCAGGAGCAGAGAAAAAGGAACAATTCCAGTTTAACATGGGGCTGCTGAATTTTAAATGCGTGTTCATAAAAATATGCATAAGGCATAATATCGCTAAAGGTTCTGATTTCAAAGGGAAAATATGAAGGATGATGTCCATTATCAGAACCATAAACTGTAATATTGTTCCACTTCAAAGCCCTCCAACTTTTGCCAGCAGCTCACTGCCGGTCGTCTGATGCAACGTGGTGGTGAGCAGGCTATTTGAGTCAGTGAAATTGAATTCATGCTTGTCTAAGACCAGCACCAATATCACACTAGTATGACGGAGAGCCAACACAGCAAGCTAACTGTTACAGAAATAAAGCAGTCTGGGCTTCTGAAATGTTTAATATAAAACAAGTATGTCCCCATCATGTCTGCAAATTCATAATTCTAATATGATGAAAAGGGTGATGGCCATGACATATATCAACGGTACGTAGAATTGAATAAGAATTAGCAATGAAATGTTTAATCACAATTTGATAAGCAATTCTCCAGTTAGATGCCCAAATGTAAGTGTGACATTCAGACACATGAACAGACAGTTAGACACCTCTGTAGATGACCAGAATCTGATATTCACACAAACCCATGCAAATAAAGTTATTACCAAGTTTCAAGACAGCTGGATAAGCAGTTCTCCAGGTAAAAAAAAATATCAAGTCTGACATACAGCCAATAGTTTCTATACACCCTATAGAATTAAGAGATTTTGCTTCATAAAGTCAGATGAAATCGGCTGAATAATGTTATGTTAACATATTGAATTATATACCGCTTTGTAGTTTTCCATATACTTAACAAAAAACTGACAACAATTTAAAAATGTGACATTTCAAAATCTAACATGAAATACTGTACTACTGTTATGGCTTTGGGTAGACTTTTGCGATATCATTTTCTAGGCTTTCATGCAGGTAGGTATATAAAGGATATAAATGACAAATCCTGAGGTGTTCTAATACATTTCACACTGCTGTATATCAGGTTTGATGATGGGAGCTCTCATGGGCTGTACAGCTAGAGATATTGTCCCTCACATTTCATATGCATTAAATCCACAGATCACTACAGATCAAAACAGAGTCTTCCTCAAACACCAAAGCTTACCCCCTCTCCGTAAATGCAGATGTTGAGTGAAGTTGAGAATGCTTGTCTGAGATCTGTGGCTGGTCGGCAGTGGGATGAAATGCCTCATTATTCTCCTGAGATATCACTGGGAGATGTCGATACTCAGATCTCTACATTAAATCAATAGGATAACAACCTTTCTTGGAAAAATAAGGTTGGAGACCAACAGCTGATGAAGTAATTAAAATCAACAACCATCGCCATAGCGATACTGGCCTAGAGAATTACACAGATTCCCACTAGGAGTTATAATGGAGACATATGGCAGAAAGACTGCTTTTATATTCCACTAGCTGGCCTCTTGATCAACAGAAGATATTTAATGGTTTTAAGTGGACAACAAATATTATCACAAAGGAGGGAATTATATAACCCACAGTGGATTATAGGATTTCCATAAATGGTTTGTGTATTATACAATGGCTTTAAATACAATATTATTAAGACAGTTACTCTACATGTAATATCTACAGCTTTAGATATTATAGCTTCAGTTGTGTAAAATGGCTGGCACATGCTAAATGCAATGCCATTTCTTATAGGGTGACATGATGCTTTCGTTGATCTGTGACCTGCAAAGGTGACACTGATGAAACGTCATATGTAGAGACGTGCTCAAATTTGTTGGTACCCTTACAGCTCATTGAAATAATGCTTCATTCCTCCTGAAAAGTGATGAAATTAAAAGCTATTTTGTCATGTATACTTGCATGCCTTTGGTATGTCATAGAATAAAGCAAAGAAGCTGTGAAAAGAGATGAATTATTGCTTATTCTACAAAGATATTCTAAAATGGCCTGGACACATTTGTTGGTACCCCTTAGAAAAGATAATAAATAATTGGATTATAGTGATATTTCAAACTAATTAGTTTCTTTAATTAGTATCACACATGTCTCCAGTCTTGTAATCAGTCATTCAGCCTATTTAAATGGAGAAAAGTAGTCACTGTGCTGTTTGGTATCATTGTGTGCACCACACTGAACATGGACCAGAGAAAGCAAAGGAGAGAGTTGTCTGAGGAGATCAGAAAGAAAATAATAGACAAGCATGGTAAAGGTAAAGGCTACAAGACCATCTCCAAGCAGCTTGATGTTCCTGTGACAACAGTTGCAAATATTATTAAGAAGTTTAAGGTCCATGGAACTGTAGCCAACCTCCCGGGTGCGGCCGCAAGAGGAAAATCGACCCCAGACTGAACAGAAGGATAGTGCGAATGGTAGAAAAAGAACCAAGGATAACTGCCGAAGAGATACAAGCTGAACTCCAAGGTGAAGGTACGTCAGTTTCTGATCGCACCATCCGTCGCTTTTTGAGTGAAAGTGGGCTCCATGGAAGAAGACCCAGGAGGACTCCACTTTTGAAAGAAAAACATAAAAAATCCAGACTGGAATTTGCTAAAATGCATATTGACAAGCCACAATCCTTCTGGGAGAATGTCCTTTGGACAGATGAGTCAAAACTGGAGCTTTTTGGCAAGTCACATCAGCTCTATGTTCACAGACGAAAAAATGAAGCTTTCAAAGAAAAGAACACCATACCTACAGTGAAACATGGAGGAGGCTCGGTTATGTTTGGGGGCTGCTTTGCTGCGCCTGGCACAGGGTGCCTTGAATCTGTGCAGGGCACAATGAAATCTCAAGACTATCAAGGCATTCTGGAGAGAAACGTACTGCCCAGTGTCAGAAAGCTCTGTCTCAGTCGCAGGTCATGGGTCCTCCAACAGGATAATGACCCAAAACACACAGCTAAAAGCACCCAAGAATGGATAAGAACAAAACTTTGGACTATTCTGAAGTGGCCTTCTATGAGTCCTGATCTGAATCCTATCGAACATCTATGGAAAGAGCTGAAACTTGCAGTCTGGAGAAGGCACCCATCAAACCTGAGACAGCTGGAGCAGTTTGCTCAGGAAGAGTGGGCCAAACTACCTGTTAACAGATGCAGAAGTCTCATTGAGAGCTACAGAAAACATTTGATTGCAGTGACTGCCTCTAAAGGTTGTGCAACAAAATATTAGGTTAGCGGTCCCATCATTTTTGTCCATGCCATTTTCATTTGTTTTATTATTTACAATATTATGTTGAATAAAAAATCAAAAGCAAAGTCTGATTTCTATTAAATATGGAATAAACAATGGTGGATGCCAATTACTTTTGTCAGTTTCAAGTTATTTCAGAGAAAAATGTGCATTCTTCTTTTTTTGTGGAGGGGTACCAACAAATTTGAGCACGTCTGTAACTGTTCAAGTGCCTCTAACCACATGAGCAGCTATAATGCTATGTGTTTGAGGGCTCAGCTCATTCATCCAACATTGTAACATTCATCAGAGTTAATTAACCACGTGATATGGGCTTAACAGTGGCCCCTATGGGAAATATCTGTTATAACAGCATTGTGCTCCCAATGGCTTGTTCTGTGCTGGTGCCAAAATTCATCACTCGACGTCAATAGGTCCCTAATTAGAAATTACCTGTTTTGTCTATTGCATACTGATCCCCTTAAATCCTCTGTAATTGATATATATATATATATATATATATATATATATATATATATATATATATATATATATATATATATATATATATATATATATATATATGTAGATATATATAGATATAGATATAGATAGATATATTATAATACAAAATATAGCCCACATTTATCATGGATAACATAGAGAAAAGCCAAACTATATATGAAATATAACATTGCATTATATTCCAGATCTATTCATTTTTTTATACACAGTAACAAATAGTGGAGTTTAAAGGGTTAAAGATCATTTCAACACTGTCAAAATGGAAGCTGAAAACACAATCTGACATGCTCTAAATCTGGCACACATGGGTAAACTTTGCCCTGCATGGTGTATATGGCAGCTGGGACTGCTCTGCTCCATGCACCAGACACGTGCTTTGTTTTTTTCCTACGCAACAAGAAGTAAAGTTCGCCATCTGGAGGAAGTTAGCTGAACAAACATTATTTGACTGTTCTTACCTGGTGTATCAGTGGTTTTACATCCACATTGACTTGATTGATTTGTGCTATATTTTTGGTACTGCATATCGTTTTATTTATTTATTTCGTTGTTATGGCAGTGTGATCTCTGCAATATTGTTGCTTAGCATGTAATCAAAGGGTCCAATAGAGCCTGTATAAAATACAATGGTCTGCTTTCCCCAGCTCAGTTTAAATGAAGCGCCTCGAATACAGAATACTGCAAGCAATTGTTTGTATTTAATGCTGGGTTATTCATTCCAGAGTCAATCTGGAATTGTAGGGCTTCACCGGCAGACCGGAGGGGGCGTGTCATTGTACGTTGTACATTTCTGTAAGATGATGACCATGACATCTATGATCAGCCGTTCTCTAGAAATATTCCATCCCCAGTAGGGGATAATGCAATGTTAGCTTCTATTGACCAGAACACTATACCAAATCATTTGGCTTGAAAAACAAGTAGCCAAGAGACTCTTAAAATGAATTGTGTAACACAATACCAAAACTTTTAACAAAACACTGTGTTGCAGTAAATGTCGCGGTATTTTTTGTAACAGAATAAAGACAGAGGGAGAGGGAGAGGGAAGTTTGTGTGACAGGGCATATTACAAAGAGGCCTAATAAAAATGCTTCAGCAATTTGTCTCTGCATACCTTATACAAGGAAAAGCCATGACAGATATTGCTGTCAGGTTGGGTTATCTGTATTAAATGCCAAGGTTTTGGTAGTGGAGGCAGAGGGAGGTTTGTGCAGGGATTGCTTGTGGATCAGTTCAGCACAGAGTGAGCGTTACTATAGAGGCAGGATCCAGTGACTGACGCAAGGGAAAATTTGAAATAAAAAGAATTAAGACAGACATCCTGTTAGGATGATGAGCCACGCATGCTTTGTCAATACAACCTATAAATATGAATTGAATGCATATGTTATTATTATTATTATTATTATTATTATTATTATTATTATTATTATACACAGCATGGTTTTATTTTGATGTATAAAATCCCAAGTTCCCCCTGGTCTCCCCTGGTGTGCCTTGCAGTGGCTTGAAACCCAGTCTCCTGAAACCAAGTTCAGACAGATAATCACACTGTTCCAAACTACACCACGCTGCTAAGCAGAGCTTGATCTAAGGTAAATATGTATGTGAATTCAGCTGTTAAATATAGGTTTAAACACACTTTATTTTGTATACATTATACTTGTTATATAAACAGAGGACTCTATAATTGTATTCTTTTTTTTTTTTTAGCAGACATAGAATCTTGTCGACATTAGCTCCCGAGTTCCTCGGTGTACAGAGGCAATTGGCTTGGTCGCTGGTTTGGAGGACTAGAGAACTGCTGTGGTGAGAGAACATAATCAGACATTCTAAACTGGGGAGAACATCGAGGGTAAAAACAGTCATTAAGGTTTCCAAACAGCATTTTTTTATTCGACTGGGCCCTCTCTCTCTCTCTTAACCTCCACACTGCCAGATCAATACAGCCCGGTTTATTTTCAGCACTTCCAGCTTTTAAGTGGATTGAACTCATTCTATGTAAATGCTGTGAATCAAAAAGTAAAATTACATTTTCTAATTGGTTTCCGTGGGAAGAGTAAAACAGATTTAAATGGATTGCTGGTAATGGCCTTTGTTAAACCACATTGGTCTCGTTCAATGGGGATTTAACAGAACCAATTAATTTGTGCTGCTCGACGAGAGGAGATACTTTTCAGGCCCTTTTTCACAGAGTTCCTGCTGCAGCTGCCTTTCTTCCCTGTGGTTCCAGCAGATCTCATTATTATCAGCCCAGACACTGGGCCTGCGTGCCGGGTGATCTTCAGACAGTGGGCTTAGAAGAAACCACGTATTAGTTATATACCAAATCTCATTTATACTGGTAGGAGACAAAAGCACCTAATTTCTCATTTCCAGGGACCAGAGTTACGAAACTAATGATGAATTTATTGGGAGACTAGAAAAATGCATCACTGACATCTGATGAAATGCGCCACACAAGTATAGAGATTGCAGGCTGTAGTCTTCCATGCCAGGTGTCATATACATCTATATACACAATACACAATATATACACAATATCTTTTATAACTATACCCTGCACACAATGTATGTATTAACTTATATTAGGACTTATTCAATTGTCTATTTTCTATGTCTATCCATTCAGCCAATCACCTCTGTCCAGGGTCAGCACTGGAAAAATCCTGGCCTGTGATTGGTTAAAACCTCATCATAGAAGGAAAAATAGATTGAACTATTGCCCTAATATCCTTACACTACCAGTCAATAGTCTTGGTCTGTCATGTGATTGGTTCACATCACTGTCAGTCCAGCCCCTTTTCAAAGGAATGCCTTTCTCCCCTGCACTCTTCACAAGAGAAAATGGCTGAACACCGATTCTGAAACATGAATTACAAAACATACTACAAAAGAAAGATGCTGCAAACACTGAAATGGTGATTCAAACGTCACTGTCACTTTCCAAAATTCAAACAAATTCAACTTGACGATGTAAACAAATATGACGGGTGGGATATAAACTGGATTGTGCAGCAGTCAGCAAACCAGACGGAGAAATACTTTTCTAACTATACCGTATGAACTTCAGAAACATTTTCTGTTTATTTATTTATGTTATTTATGTATTTGCTTATGCTGTATCAGCTATACTTAAACAACATATATAAAGTCGTACTTACTATCCAACCTCGCCTCACTTATTTTCTTGACTGACTCATATATTAAATATTTACTGCAGACTCAGCCATAGTGGAAAATTAAATTCCCCTCAGGAAAACTATTGTTCTCTCCAGGGTACAGTGCCCTCAGCCTGTGGCTTTGTGCATTATAGCCCCCTGTCTGTAACAATACAGTCTTCCCTCGGGTCAATAGGTTTCTACTATAGCCCTCTTCTCCAGTCCATATACAGTGCCTTGCGAAAGTATTCGGCCCCCTTGAACTTTGCGACCTTTTGCCACATTTCAGGCTTCAAACATAAAGATATGAAACTGTAATTTTTTGTGAAGAATCAACAACAAGTGGGACACAATCATGAAGTGGAACGAAATTTATTGGATATTTCAAACTTTTTTAACAAATAAAAAACTGAAAAATTGGGCGTGCAAAATTATTCAGCCCCCTTAAGTTAATACTTTGTAGCGCCACCTTTTGCTGCGATTACAGCTGTAAGTCGCTTGGGGTATGTCTCTATCAGTTTTGCACATCGAGAGACTGAAATTTTTGCCCATTCCTCCTTGCAAAACAGCTCGAGCTCAGTGAGGTTGGATGGAGAGCATTTGTGAACAGCAGTTTTCAGTTCTTTCCACAGATTCTCGATTGGATTCAGGGCTGGACTTTGACTTGGCCATTCTAACACCTGGATATGTTTATTTGTGAACCATTCCATTGTAGATTTTGCTTTATGTTTTGGATCATTGTCTTGTTGGAAGACAAATCTCCGTCCCAGTCTCAGGTCTTTTGCAGACTCCATCAGGTTTTCTTCCAGAATGGTCCTGTATTTGGCTCCATCCATCTTCCCATCAATTTTAACCATCTTCCCTGTCCCTGCTGAAGAAAAGCAGGCCCAAACCATGATGCTGCCACCACCATGTTTGACAGTGGGGATGGTGTGTTCAGGGTGATGAGCTGTGTTGCTTTTACGCCAAACATAACGTTTTGCATTGTTGCCAAAAAGTTCGATTTTGGTTTCATCTGACCAGAGCACCTTCTTCCACATGTTTGGTGTGTCTCCCAGGTGGCTTGTGGCAAACTGTAAACGACACTTTTTATGGATATCTTTAAGAAATGGCTTTCTTCTTGCCACTCTTCCATAAAGGCCAGATTTGTGCAGTATACAACTGATTGTTGTCCTATGGACAGAGTCTCCCACCTCAGCTGTAGATCTCTGCAGTTCATCCAGAGTGATCATGGGCCTCTTGGCTGCATCTCTGATCAGTCTTCTCCTTGTATGAGCTGAAAGTTTAGAGGGACGGCCAGGTCTTGGTAGATTTGCAGTGGTCTGATACTCCTTCCATTTCAATATTATCGCTTGCACAGTGCTCCTTGGGATGTTTAAAGCTTGGGAAATCTTTTTGTATCCAAATCCGGCTTTAAACTTCTCCACAACAGTATCTCGGACCTGCCTGGTGTGTTCCTTGTTCTTCATGATGCTCTCTGCGCTTTAAACGGACCTCTGAGACCATCACAGTGCAGGTGCATTTATACAGAGACTTGATTACACACAGGTGGATTCTATTTATCATCATTAGTCATTTAGGTCAACATTGGATCATTCAGAGATCCTCACTGAACTTCTGGAGAGAGTTTGCTGCACTGAAAGTAAAGGGGCTGAATAATTTTGCACGCCCAATTTTTCAGTTTTTTATTTGTTAAAAAAGTTTGAAATATCCAATAAATTTCGTTCCACTTCATGATTGTGTCCCACTTGTTGTTGATTCTTCACAAAAAATTACAGTTTCATATCTTTATGTTTGAAGCCTGAAATGTGGCAAAAGGTCGCAAAGTTCAAGGGGGCCGAATACTTTCGCAAGGCACTGTATATATATATACCTATAATAGGTGTTTTATGTGTTAATGCTTATGAAGAGTGTCCTCTTATAACTTGTTCTGCTACAGTATTTCTCCATGCAAAATAAAAGTCTATACTAAACTATCCACGGTAGGGTTTAACTTGCTAAATTGGGACTTGACCTTTTAGATAGGCAGTTAGGTGGTGGTGGCAGTTTGTAAAAATGCTTTATATATTTGGTAGGTTTAATATTGCCTACCTGACACCTACATTGGAAAACAACCATCACAAGCTTGTCCTACCTTTCTATACCCTTACTTAACAATTCCATTCATTTGGAAGATCCCAACATGAAGATGAATAAGGTGGTATTGCTGCATGCTGATTGCAATAACTTCAAACATCAACTTGCAGTTCTGCTTTCAATTGCACATACAGTACAGTAAATTAGTTTTCCTAACCCCAAAGTGACCGGCACACAGTACTAAGTGTTGTATTGACCGGACCCTACCACAGCTTGGATTTCAAGACTGGATTTCAAGGACCATTTAAACAGACAGCGAGGCTGTTCATGTTCCAATTTCAATTTAAAAATTGAATTTTGGCTGGCGAACGCTCCCGAGTAAATGTTGAAAAATGTATTGTCCAGTTGATTTATGACCCATGGTATGCAGGCGTAGCCAGGGCTGGATTAACCTCATAGGTAAACTAGGCACCTGCCTAGAGCCCAAAGTCATGGGGGTGCCCAAAACGAAAAGTTTTTTTTTTTTTTTTTAAACAGTGTGCAGGTGTGTTTGTTTATTTTTTATATATATATATATATATATATATATATATATATATATATATATATATATATATATATATATATATATATATATATATATATATATATATATATATATATATATATACTATGGACTATGGAGGACCTACAGTTAGCGAACAAAAATGTGAGCACCCTCCTATATATATTATTGGATAACAATCAACATGGTACTGTCGTCCATATTTGAACTGTTGTATTTTTATTCAGTAAATAGTGAAAGGTGATTATCAAGCTCTGCTATGGGATTTGACGTAGGTTCAGGTTTTTCCGAATTTATTTTGTATTTAGCATCCACCCTCACTTGAACTGTTTCTGGCAGCAATCGTTCAGTTCAGAGGAGTGTGTGAAATTTTCGTCATAATTAATAACTAGAATTCAACATAATTGACCTTCTGATCAAAACCATGTATAATAACTTAAAAAAGAAAATGATACCTTTTGCAAATTGGTGGCGCGTGAGTTAAGCTAATATATACATATGATTGTATAGTTGTTCTTATTCATGTAAGAAGACAGGACTGTATGTTTGCCTAGGGCCCTGTGATGGGTTAATCCGGTCCTGGGCATAGCCAGCCATGAAAAATCACTGAGGCACTTGCCCATGCCCATGTACTGCCTGTGGATTCAGGGGGCTGAGGGCTGCACCTGTCCAGAGGCAGGGGGGAGTTGATGGGTGGTGGGCTCTGATTGGTTGGAGTGTGTACAATGTTGCAACTGCTTTATAGGGGGGGGGGGGGGGGTGTAATTTAGGGAGAGCCTGTGAGCTTCTCTGGGTGGAGCAGAGAGAAGTGTTCAGTTGTTGTGTGGACCTGAACTGTGCCTAAGCAAGTCTGCATGGCTACATAGTTTTACATTCAAATCGAGTCCCTCAAATAGAGACTTCTGTGTAAATGACAGGCATAAAGTAAAAAAAACAAAGCTACTAACAGTCAGCTCAGAAGAACAACTTTTAATGTGAATTCACATTTTTTAACAAAAAAGAAAAGTTACCCACAATAACAAAACCATACACCCATAACATCTGAAATATTCACAATTACAGTAAAAACAATTTGTTAAGAAACATGTATTAAAAGTTGTAACTATACTTTTTTCCCCCTTATACTAAACAGTACCTTTGAAGTCCCAGTATTAACTAACTGGTGTGTTGAGGCTGATTGTTGTTCAACTGTTCAAGCCTTATGTGCTACTGCCCTCTGGTGGGCTTTTGGTAACACTGCATTATTTTACAGTACATGATTCCATTCTATACGAATGAAGATTTGTCAGTTTATCTGACGTTATAAGCAGGATAATATTACTGTTTTGTGAAAGAAATATTAACAAGTCATTAAGTCACTGCCATTCAATAGAATAAAATTAGTTAGAAAAACTGGTCTTGTACTTATTAATGAACATTTGTGGTACAAACAACAAAAAGAAATAAATCATCTTCAGTGTGTAGTGTTTCTCTAATACATGACATGCATAATTAGCAACTGATCAAAAGTGTAAACTGTATGACAAAAAATAAGTGCAAAATCAAATAGACTGTTATTCTGAGCAGGTGTGCAAAATACTGGAGGTATGGGCTGATTTACTGTCAAATGATAGGATTGGCAATACAGCAACCGATTGCTCAGAATAAATGACTGACCCGTTGATAGTTACAACTGAAATTTTTCCATGTTTCTCTTTAAAATCATTCCCAGTTCCCTTTTTAATACCCTTTTTATTTAAATTATATTCAGTAAATTGAAATCGTTCCTCAGTATTTTCTGTCTTCAGTCCACTGGATATGGTTCTTGCAAGAGACTGCCTCTTCGTTGGGTTCTGTAAGGAAACAGAAACAGTTTGAATACCACTTCAAGGAGACCTATGTGAGGGAATTAGAAAAGTGGTTCTGTCTCCCTCTTCTGTTCAGCTGGAACATGACAGTTAGTGAAGCAACAACCGTCCTCGTTCCATTCAAGTCATGTGACAATGGGGCCATTCAGCTGTTCCAACCAATAGACACTTACAGAGATGAAAGTTGTCACATCCTGAGAGAGAACCCATAACCACTCAGAATAGTTAAAAAAATAGTAAGAGAAATATAAAAAAAAAGCAATTCAAATGTGCATTTGGTTATTATTTAGGGAACCATTGGGTAATTATTCATGTTTAATTTTGGTATTGGCAGACAAAAATTGTGACAAAAGCTTGGCTTTATCAGCAATGAACCACTAACCTGACAAAATAGACATTAAAAGTAATGTACTATCAAAAGTATTACAATGTGAAACACAACCTGCAGAGCTGAGAGAATATGGACTGCAATACTTGTTGTAAGTTAATACATATAGACCAATGTTTTGACACTGTGTTATCACTGTATTGCTATGGCTACAGGTATTACAAAACGTCTTACCAAAATAACTTGTTTTATATCTTATTTGCCTCAGCAGAATCATCACTGGTCTCCAGTTTATTTAGTGTTGGGCTTTTGGTTCTGCTTGTTCTATGGCCCCTTCTCATTCGTTCTCTTTTGTTAGATACAGACGTGTGTTAGAAACAGTGGTCCAGGTGGAGACTCACATTTAGACGAGAGGGTAGCTGGATGCTGTTGCAATGCCACACTGGTTGTTCTTGTTTCTGCTCATCATGATATAGCCGTTGTGACCCCAGGACAGACCCCAGCTGCAACACACAGGGATACAGGATCACCACATAGGACATACAGTCCAATACCAGCCTTTCACACGATACACACACTGAGTCCAGCAAAGAGCTAGCAGAACTAGATGGTAACTTTACAAGTAAAGTTGTGGGGCTTGCTTCACTGGGAAAGTGGTCAAAGTAGCTGATTTGTGTCAAAAGTCACATTGTTTACTAATTGTCTCATGCTTAGAATGTGCTAGAATTTGAAATTTCTCAAAGTTCTATGACAGTTAATTCAACAGTGGGAAGTAGCCTACTGAAAGAAGTTGATGCGGTTACTAAAACAGCTGTAACTCTTGATTGGTAGACGCCATTCCTGTTTTGATTTCATATTTGAATAGCAGAGAAGTAGAGGAAGATGCCATATGCTCTAACTTTTTGTCTTACTTGTTGGGAAAGTGGTCAAAGTAGCTGATTTGTGTCAAAAGTTACATCCTTTACAGTAAATAGAAAGTTGGAAGTCTGGGAGTTTTTAAACAATGGGGAGCTTAGAATATTGAAAAAAGTCCCATTAAAGTGAATGAAGATGGACAAAAAAAGGACAAAAAGCTTAATAGTTTAAAAAGTATCAAATATATCAAAAAGTTGTATACAAGCACAATATTCCAGACTGGTCTACACGTTTTAAAGTTTGAACAGCGTTTCTAGCTTAAACGGTGTAAGAGGAGTAGCCAAAGAGAAGAAGAAGAAGATGAAGAAGAAGATAAAGAAGATGAAGTATGTCGAAGATTTAAAGTGGGTACTCTTGCTTCGCAAGCCACCCTAATAACCCCAGTGCTCACAGGAATGAGCTATGAAGACAGGTGGTGGAAACTCAATCTGTTTGGTCTGAAACACAGAATTAGGGAGGACTTGATTAGAATCTTTAAAATCTTAAAAGGAGTTGACAGCCCTAGCCAGTACTTTAAACCAGCATTCAAACCAGGACCAGAGGACACACCTGGAAATGAAGTGGATATAGCCTTAGGACAAAGGGTAGGAGTCACTTCTTTGCAGTGGCCGAATGGCCTGCAGGCAATTATAAATGTTCTTATGTTCTTAATTTCAACAGGGAGATGCAGCTTTTTTTGTGGCTATTTCTATTTCTTAAAGGTTTGTGAATTCAATGCATATATATGGGGGAGGACAGTGAAAAGTATGTGCTATATATGGCAAGTGATTGTAGTTTTTGCTTGTACAGAAGTACCTGTAACAGAGTATCCCATTTCATATCATCCATACCTATTAAACACTCCATAATGCTGAATTTAGAAATACTAAAAGAAAGGTAATACATTCGATGACACATTTTTTATAGAAGTCTTGTTCGATGTCTTTTTGAAGTCGAAACATTTGTCACTTTACAAACCTGTTTTTCACCAGCCAGTAGTCGTAGCCCTTGTCAGATCCATAGCCGACAGCTAGCACTCCGTGATCCAGATCTGAGCTGCTGCACTCAGGTTCACTGTAGATCCCTTCAATAGAGAAGAACACGCTAGAGAAACACATTGGCTTTTTTATTGACAGCCTTGTTGTACTCAAGGTATGTTTAGTCTGTTATGAACTCCGGCATCTCATTATTTTAGAACAGAACTTATTTTGAGCACTGCTCATAAATATGTTTTTTTAATGTTATATTTACTATATACCATATTGCCTGAATTATGGGACACTCTGAATATCTAAATGGTCTAGTTTACCCAGTTTTGTAAGATGTGTGTAGCTGTGTCACCTGACTGGTAGAGCTGGAAGGATGTGTGTCCAGCATCGATCGCCACGGAGACGGGTCCAATGGTTGCCACGGCTTCCTGTAGAGCATTCTCATCACCACTGGTGACATCAACATACCCAGAGCAGGTGGCACCAATGCTTTGTGGACTGTACCTGCATTTCCCATCCTGGAGGGGGCGACAGAGAGAACATAAACTCGGAACCTGTATGCTTTAATCCAGCATTCTTTTTGCAGCTTTTGTCATTGATTTAGAATCATGCGTTTTGATGCATACAATGTTTTTTTATATATTTGTGAGTAAGCTGAAGCCAGTGAATACTTTATTTTATTTAACATTCATCCGATCTAATTATATATCCAATACACTCTATACATCCAATACACGCTATAACTCAGAAAGCAAAACAGAAACTAACAAGGGGGTGTCCCTTTTATCCACACGATTCTATTTGAAACAATTTTACAGGAAACATCTGTGTAGGCGATCTTTAATCAGCTAGTTACAAGCTAGTGCTACCACTTTAAGCTGTACATGTGGAAGCAATTCATCTTCATGGTGCCACTGTTTTAATATAATGTTTTATAATGCAGTATTAAGCACCAGCACCATATAGTATTTACAGAAAAACTAAAGGAAACCTGACCCCTAGTGGCAGAGCACCTGTTAATGCTGTATGGATGAACTAGCCTATGCCACCTATATCTCCAGTGAAAGCACCTGGACTGCTAGGCATTCGAATATGTAGATTATTGAATTGGTTTTACAGGGTTGTCTCTAACTCACCACAGCCTCATAGGGGTAAGACTCCTCAGTGTCAATTCCTCCGTTCTCCTTGATGTATTGGAAGGCCTGGTCCATCCACCCGCCTCCACAGCCCATGTTTCCGTAGTCTCTGGAGCAGTCCACCAGCTGCTGCTCGCTCAGGGACACCAGCTTCTGAGTCTTCCTGAAAGTCTGTCCTTCCAGGGAGCCTGTCTACAACAGAAAACACATACACACACGGCGCTTACAGCATGTAGCTATACCAGGGAGACTGTCTGCAACACACACACACACACACACACACACAGTGTTTACAGCATGCAGCTATACCAGGGAGCCTGTCTACAAAACACACACACACACACACACACACACACACACACACACACACACACACACACACACACAGTGCTTACAGTATGCAGCTATACCAGGGAGCCTGTCTACAACACACACACACACATAGCGCTTACAGCATGCAGCTATACCAGGGAGCCTGTCATTTCCATTGAAAAGAAGGAAAAGGATTAGTAAGAGTATACCATTGTGGCTGAGGTCGGATTGTGATGTCATCGTTTTGAACAGACTTTGCAGCTGAATTCCAAGAGGTGCTTCAGGTACGATTTTTTTTAAAGCAGATGACGTCAGCCATGCTAACATGGAGAATACAGCCAAGTACAAACTAAAAAATGTTACAGTTGTCATGAATTGGGTTTCTCCAGGATGTATCTTAGAATACAGAAGGCTAAACGTGTCGAAGAATCCTCAGCAGTCTTTAATACACGACACAGATTACCTCCAGTGTTGTTTTTATCCTTTCTCTGTATATTTCTATGTTTACCTGGCCTTAACTTGTCTGGAGAACTGCCTAGCAACGAACAGATGTTCTCCTTTTCTCCTTTCAAACCATGTGACAAAGTGAACTTTCAACCTTGCTGGCCCAGCCTACTCTACATATACAGAGAGAGTGAGGAGGTGGGACCAGCCAAATTAAAAAGGCCATTTTGTCAAATAATTGGAATGGTGTAAGGAAGTCTGTACAGTGCCAAGCAGTTAGAAATCTCCAGACAAGCTCAGAGACACGTAAAGAGAGTTTTACTCACTATTTGACAGAACCCAGAACCACTTATTATAATTTAAACCTCATACAAAGGGCTAGAGAAATGTAAATATATATATAATTAAAAACACAACCCATATAAAAATAAAATTAGATTTGAAGCTACCTGTTCTTAAAATTGTAGAAGGAAATTAATTTTTCTGTGGTCCAAGTAGCCGGATAAACACTGATAACACCTGTCTGCCAGAAGGAGGGAGAACAGTAATACACTTACTGCACTGAACGCCCAGCAGGAACCGCAGGCCTTCTGGTCCTTGACATCAGTGACATAGCCCTTGTCTCTCCAGTCAACAGAGCTGGGCAGAGCAGTGCCCCCTAGCTGCCGCAGGAAGGTGGAGCCTCGCTTGGCCTTGGTGGTGTTGAAGCGTCCGAGGCAGCCTCTGAACGCCACGCTTCTGTACTCAGCATTGTCCTGGGAAGGGAGAGGAGCAAGGAGCTCAGCCCCAGCACTGCGCACTCTCACTTCAGTTCAGTTACAACTCTGCACTATGCATGCTAAACATTTCTTTTTTAAAATATTGCCATTATGCTGTAATTGAAGGTTTCAGCAACCAATCCTGTTTTTGCAGCGGTAATGCATTCTGCGTTCAGATTTCATTGACATATATATATAGTATATGGTGCCAAACAGGAACATTACATTGAACTATGCTATATATACAGTGCTCACCCTTTATAACGCTATAGTGGGGAGCAATAGCTGTTTGATATTTATATAATTAAGTTCATATATATACATATATCTAGAGAGAGAGAGAGAGAGAGAGAGAGAGAGAGAGAGAGAGAGAGAGAGAGAGAGAGAGTGTTGAGAAATGATATGATGAGGTTCTATCATGGAGCTGAGAGCGGGTATTGTACCATATCAGCGAAGAAGGTCATGCCCAGTCTGTAGCTCTTGATGCCCTGGTCTGCCAGCATGTTGTGCACAATCACATACTTGCGGTTCGTCAGCCAGGTCTCTTTTCGCATGGCCTCCTCAACAGGGGAGCTGTAGAACTTCCCTGTAAAGAAGCAGCACACTCTAGTTCAAGCGCATGCATTGTTTAAAGAAATCGTAGCTGACCAAACTCTGCAATTCCACAAAGATGACATCTTGCATAAGCTAAACAGGTCTCAACTGTGCAGTTTTAAAGAGTGCTAACCAACGGACCCTTGTTGTTTCTTACATTAACTGAAACGAATGCTTCATTTTTCCTTTTTCCTTTTTCAAAGACGGCACTATTGCTTAGGGGTTCCAATATTTCCAAAAAAATATTTTCGTCAATTCACTGAAGCAGTTAAAATAACTTTATATAATAACACAATCCTAATTTAAAAGTTCAACATTGGGTGTGTATATTGGGATCTGCAATAAATATTTTAAATCACTTATTAATAAAGACACAATTGGGACTAACTTAAAAGGCTAACTTGCCTGGTAGCTCTACCAAGATAAAAACAGTTTTAAAAACACTGGGTCCAGGAAGTCAAACAGAATATTAGTTATGAAACAGGAAGAATACAAATTTAGGTTTAATAAATACAAGTATGCTGTCATTGCAGCTTCACATTAGTTCCCCTTGCTTATACATCTAATGAGCTTTTTACATATTTTTTACATTGTTTTTTACATTATTTTTTACAGTGCAGTACAGTGGCTTGCCATGTTTGCCTATGACTTACCATCATGCTGTACTACTTAGCTTTGCTTCAGCGTTTGTGAGAGTCCCTTTCACAGCTTGATATGTATCTCAGTGTATTTCTGATGCATAAAACTATTTATCTAGAAAACCTAATAAAGTGTGCATGAACTATAGACCCAGCGGACTTGAAAAGGAGATAACTAAACACCTGTGCAGCTTTTAACTGAAAAGTCTTATCAGTACCATATCAGTTGTGTGCGCTTGACTGCATTTGAAAACAGGCTGTCCTTACCGTGCTTCAGTTTCCAAGCGTGAAACTCCAGATCTTCCACTGACAAGCTGGCAGAGCTGACAACCACCACCAAGGTGACAGCGAGTACAAGGAACTTCATCCTGCAATGAAAATACAATGTACAGTCAAAAATACCCAGTCTAGAAGTGTCTGTTTAAAACAAAGAGCTTGCTAACTCTGCTACTGTTCCTTGCCTGAGTCTTTCAACGATCTTGACTGATAAGAAATCTAAGCCAAATGAGGAAACGTGTGATTCAGCCCTGTATTTATACAGGGTTTAGGGAAGTCAGCTGCTTGTCATAAACACATAAAACTAACTCTGCTTATGGACCAGAAAAAGCGAAATGGAACAGTCACACTGACTCACCCACGACTTTACCTAACGTGGGTCATTAATCTGAGCCGTGACCTGAGAAAGAAAGGATTTGGGGAGTATATGGAAACTAAGAATAGTGTCTTTAAGAAGGGGAAAAAGTACAGGGGCTGCACAAAAACACAAAAAGTTAACACTTGCACCGTGTAACACACACTTCTCTCTTGCATATAATTTTGCAGATGTCCTATGCTTTTCCCATGGTTGTACAATGCATTTGCTATAGTTTGCCATGTTTGGGCTCTATTCACAAAGCTTTAACTTGTGTGTTGTTTCAAGAATGTTTTTTTCAAATTCTCTTTTTTTTAATAAAACTCGATTTTTTTTCATAAAAACATTCCTTAAATAACTCATGAGTTAACAGAGCCCATGATATTAATCCATTACATGAGCATATATTTTTTAACATATTACATTTATTTTGTTTCCTTATAGGATGGTATCAATGGTTTTACATTTGTAAAATAAATATAGAAAACCACATGGAGTAAACTATAAGTCATGGGAATATGACCTTGACATTTTTTTTTAAATAAATGTAATCCTTGTTCTTAATGAGCCAACATACTTAATATTTGTTGTGTGCCTTACATACAAGGGTTGTAAATTTGTAAAATTTCTAAAAAGATGTTACCAGAAAACCAAAACAGAACTAATGTTTCATAATAGTATGACACATACTCCACACTTCCCATCATCCTTTAAACTGTGTGTCATAAAACTAAGAACAAGACCTTTTACAAAGACTTTTAGTTTTCTAAAAACTATGGCTCAGTAGTCAGACACCAAACTCTTGGACAATGTTTTATTTTTCTCGGAAGTTACAGCTGCTGACTTCATTGTGTATTAGAAATGTCAGTTTCTGGAATAAACTAAAGTTTCATAACATGTGTGATTGGTTTAGATTTGGTTTCATTATGAGTACTTTATTTAATAATAGACTAACATCACTTTTTTAAACTCCATGTGCCAAAGTGCATAATTTACAGCAGTGGTTCTCAAACGTTTGGGACCCCCCATAAATGAACTTTGGTCAATTGCGACCCCCCTATTGGAATCTATTCTTACTAATAAATGACATATCTTAATCTGGGTCTTTATGGAATAAACAGGAAACAAATGAATAACAAAGCATAAAACACACTGTAGTATTAAAAAGCTGACAAGAGTTTCAAAATGCAATGTGTGCTTTCTAAGGAAGTCCTGCTGCCTTGCACTGCGTTGCTTACCGCAGGTCTGCTTGTGATGAGGTCATTTCCTGCCGTGAGATTGAACCCCCAGTTTGGGAACCACTGGTTTAGAGTAAAAAGGTCATCTTTCTTTGCGTAGACAACCATTTTTGTGTTTAATTGGGTTATCCCAGAATGGTGATGTCTTTAACTTTAACTCTAGAGAACCACTTCATTGGGACAAAACTAATCAATCCTGTATGAAGCTAATTTCTTCTCGTTCTTTATTTTGGCATATCATGCTGAACCAGATACAGTATTTGATATCAGCCGTTAATAAATAATAATTTAAAGGTGCGAGGCAACACTTACATAGGTGTTGTGGATTGAATGGGGGAGGGATTGAGACAGTTTTGGCCCAGGATCTGGCCTTCTGGGTTGCTGGGAGTCACCTTGAGGGGCAACACTGATGCTGTCAAAGTTCAATCAAGGTCAGGTGATAGAACACTGACCCCCCCCCCCCCCCCCAGGAAGGGACATGCCACTCCAAAGGAGACAGAGGGGAGAAAGAATCTTGGGACATTTTGGTCGTAGACAGGCAGTTATTTCTAGTCACATATATACCTTCTCGTGATTTATTATTATTATTTCTTAGCAGACGCCCTTATCCAGGGCGACTTACAAGATATCACATTATTTTTACATACAATTACCCATTTATACAGATGTTTTTTTACTGGAGCAATCCAGGTAAAGTACCTTGCTCAAGGGTACAGCAGCAGTGTCCCCACCTGGGATTGAACCCACGACCCTCCGGTCAAGAGTCCAGAGCCCTAACCACTACTCCACACTGCCCAGCTGGGCTTCTGTGCCTCCCACAAGTGTACACAAAAGGGAAGGGAGAGAGAGAGCTTTTAGTCACTGTGCTCCCAGATTGTAGACTGTACAATCTCATACCAGAAGTGCTACATCAGTTGATGACTTTAAGTCAAAATTGAAACCTTACTTTTTTTAAAGTAAAGTAAAACCACACCGACAAACAAAGAACGAAAAAACAGGAAACTATGAGCCTTTACTCTTATGTCATGTAGTTCCTGCTTAACTGTACCTGCATGACCTGTCTTTTCCTGTAAGATGTTTATCACCACAGTAGCTATGTTTCCAATTAAAATGTCAACGCTGGCAAAGGTGAAGTGCATAATGAGGAGAACTAAATATAGGATGTCTGTTGTGTATTATGTGAATTACATTGTTATTTAATAAGTGAGTGCTTTCTATAGCATTAGACTACCACTCCATGTTTTGATCAACTAATTAAAATACCACTTACTATTTTTTTTCCCAAGCTGTATGGAGTTCTAATGGATCTTAATTGACCACACGGTGGCTCTATTATTACAAAGCAATGGTTCTGTACTATTGTGGCTCATAATTATTATTATTATTAGTTTATTTGGCCTTTATCCAAGGCGACTTACAGGTGTTACAGGGCAATACACGGTTACAGTGCAAAAACAATGCAGTGTTGTTTACAGTAAATGCAGATACTACCAGAATATGAGACAAGAAGTAACAATTTAGGATTAAGACCATTTGTATCTCAATGAAAAAATAGCAGTGCAATAGTGCAAGGATAGTGCATCAGCTGAGCTTCCAGTAACATGGTGCTAAGGTCAGGAAAGTCCAGTGCAGAGTAGGAGGGGTAAATCAAGTTTAAACAGGTGGGTCTTGAGGAGGTGGCGGAAGGCAGTGAGAGACGAAGCAGTCCTGAATTTCTCCGGTAGCTGTTCCACCACAGAGGGGCTAGGGAAGACAAGGAGCGGGCATGGGAGGATGGAAGGTGGAGGATACTTTACCTATTTTTAGGCAATTATCCATACACAGATATTTTGTCAACTAGAAGTCTCAGTTGGGTTAGAATGTCCCACGACACACCACAGGGGTACTTCAGAACCTGAACTAAAAGACACGCAAGATACTTCAATTCAAACTTTATTAGATACTGTTTACAGTTCTGTAATATGTAATAAGACAATGTTCAAACATTCATGTTAGCAAAGTCTAAGGTTAAACAAAGTGTGACTTGCTGTTGTAATTAGCTGAGCTTAGTGTCACAAGACAAAAGTCTAGTGTGGATCACAAGATTTTGCAAAAGTTAATGAATGAAGTATTGACCCATTGTATCCCCTGCTAAACAATAAGCCACAAAACAAGCTAAAATTCAAACTTTGTCCCTTAAAAAGGTAGCTAGCCTGCCTCTTAGGGAAGGTGGGAGTAGCTATTGTTTTAGGGAATGTTTTGCGTGTGATAACAGTAAGAGCCAGCTGTTTCGTGGGAAGTCCTATTAATAATTGACAAGTTTGTATTGCTGTTATTACGCATTTGTCACCATAAAGGAGCCCTCTCGGCTTTGATATATATATCATTGTTCTATTTTTATAAACTGGCTTTTTATCTGTTTTTTTTTCTAATTTTACAATTTCCGTTTTTATAAAATGTTGTATTATTAATGTAATGGTTTAATTGTAATTGTGTGTGTGCGTGTGGAGAGCTTTGGGATCCTTGTGATGAAAGGTGATATAGAAAAGTGAATGGTGGTTGTTGTTATTCCCCGAATTAGGAGGGCCAAAAAAAATCGACAAGCCCACAAAGTGAGGGAGTGGGTGGTTGATTGCTGTATGCTTTTATAGGTGTTCTAGATCATACCACTTGTTGTGTAAGTTAATGTAGTCAATTATATACAGGTGCATGATAGATCATTTGTTTTCTTACGTACTTAAAAGCATTGCTGATAACTGATTGATTCATGAATTCACTGAGTGCACAGTAAGCATCTTTTTAGTTGAGTCACAAGCTTGCCGTTGAGCTTACATTTTTGCTTGAAACTGGAAATTTCCTAGTTAACAATGCCTGTAGCAAGTCACATACAGTAGAGTCATAGAAAGCATTTAGTGACAAGTTACACTATTGATGGGATCGGAGAGCTGTGTTTAACAAGTACAGTACAGTGTTTAACAAGTACTCTCACAAGATGAAATGAATCAGAAAACCACAAAGGGGGCTCCCAGCCCACAACAGAGAAAGGAAGCTTGTGGTTTTTGCATATACTCTTACAGGGAAGCAACCCCAGTTTGTGACACGGTGCTATACAATGTTGGTGGACAGCCAAGGTTTGGTCATATATGACTGCATCTGCTGAATACCATAAACAGCTGCTAATTCTTTTAACAAGAGCTGGGACTGGTACCTGAGGAGAATGGGTTTAGTGTTAGAGATAGCTTTATCTGACGTAGGTCAACAGTGCGGTATTCCAGAGCTCCAGGGTGGAGACAGTGCAAGATCAATAGCGCAATCAAGCAGGAGCTAAACTGTAATGGACTGTGAAAAACACCAAGGACTGCGTTAGCTCTGTTCTGCAGCTATAGCGGCTCTCTCACAATGCAGCACTGGGAGCTCTATACGACTCTCTTACAGTGCAGCACAGAGCTCTATAGCAGCTCTCTCATAGTGCAGCACAGGGCTCTATAGCAGCTCTCTCATAGTGCAACACAGAGCTCTATAGCAGCTCTCTCATAGTGCAACACAGAGCTCTATAGCAGCTCTCTCACAGTGCAGCACTGGGAGCTCTGTACGGCTCTCTCACAGTGCAGCACTGGGAGCTCTGTACGGCTCTCTCACAGTGCAACACTGGGAGCTCTGTACGGCTCTCTCACAGTGCAGCACTGGCAGCTCTGTACTGCTCTCTCACAGTGCAGCACTGGGAGCTCTGTACGGCTCTCTCACAGTGCAGCACTGGGAGCTCTGTACGGCTCTCTCACAGTGCAGCACTGGGAGCTCTGTACGGCTCTCTCACAGTGCAGCACTGGGAGCTCTGTACGGCTCTCTCACAGTGCAGCACTGAGAGCTCTGTACGGCTCTCTCACAGTGCAGCACTGAGAGCTCTGTACGGCTCTCTCACAGTGCAGCACTGAGAGCTCTATACGGCTCTCTCACAGTGCAGCACTGGGAGCTCTGTACTGCTCTCTCACAGTGCAGCACTGGGAGCTCTGTACGGCTCTCTCACAGCGCAGCACTGGGAGCTCTGTACGGCTCTCTCACAGCGCAGCACTGGGAGCTCTGTACGGCTCTCTCACAGCGCAGCACTGGGAGCTCTGTACGGCTCTCTCACAGCGCAGCACTGGGAGCTCTGTACGGCTCTCTCACAGCGCAGCACTGGGAGCTCTGTACGGCTCTCTCACAGTGCAGCACTGGGAGCTCTGTACGGCTCTCTCACAGTGCAGCACTGGGAGCTCTGTACGGCTCTCTCACAGCGCAGCACTGGGAGCTCTGTACGGCTCTCTCACAGCGCAGCACTGGGAGCTCTGTACGGCTCTCTCACAGTGCAGCACTGGGAGCTCTGTACGGCTCTCTCACAGTGCAGCACTGGGAGCTCTGTACGGCTCTCTCACAGTGCAGCACTGGGGTCCAGGCTTGTGCTCCAGTCACTGTAATCTTTTCCTGCTGTTTTCGCTCCATGGTGATGTAGGTCAATGCCTCCAACCTCCTGATTTGTTCATGGTTGAGTGTTTGTTCTGTTTTTCTTTTAAGTTTTGCTCATTATATATTTTTGGCTTGACTGGAGTAACACCCATTGTATCCCTGTAGTCTCCCTGCTAAACAATAAGTCAGAAAACAAGTTCAAGGGTGAAAGGGTGTTTCTGTTTTACAAAAGGTGTGGTATAGCTGTGTTAAAATGTACATTTTTCACTTTAAAAGGAAAGTCTTTATCAGCGTTTTCAATCTTATCACCCATCTTCACAGATATTCTGACTCAGAGTGATTGTACTAGCCCTAGCTAGCCTGCTTCTTAGGGAAGGTGGGGGAAGTTATTGTTTTAGGAGATGTTTTGCGAGTGATAATAGCAAGAGCCAGCTGTTTCGTGGGAAGCCCTATTAATAAATGACAATATTTATGTAAAGTGTATTTATGTTATGTGTCACTTTCAGTAGGTAAAATAGTAGTGTGTGTCCTTCCAGGTTAAATGTGCCTTTTATTAAGCAATAAACACTAATAACTCATGTGCTGTATAATTGCAGGTATTGCCGTGCACTGTACTGTACAGAAAAGGACTCTGATTCTTCTGCATTGGTTAACTTCTTTGGTTGGAATCCAGTTCAGGTTGCTACATTGTATTTTTTTCTCAAAATGCAATATGAACCATAGAAAACATGCAAAACATTTGAGAAACAGAGAAATCCATTTCCACAGGATTATCTAAGCAGAGGTCGGATTGCCTCAGATCATACTTTTTTCACAACACAATCTCTAATTTAAACAGCAAGAAACCATTTCTGTTTTTATTCTACTAGAAAAACTGATGCTACTGCATTTTTTTTTGCACAACCAATCATCCTTAAATCACACCACTTTACTGGAAAAATGGGGTTGCTTGTCTTTCATTACTCTTTTCTTTTCTCTCATCCCTCCTTTTATTTCAATCCTGTTTTCTTGTGCCTTTGTAAAATCCCCCTCCATATTTCTTTCTTAAGACATAAAATGGGAGCAGCTAAACCAGCGTTGGAGGACAACTGTGATTCCATTCAGCTTGTGCACTCAGGGCAAACTAGGCAGCTTCTCATTTTAGGTACGCACTTCTCTCGAAATGTTTGTTAAACAGAAATAGACTATTATAAACACATGACAGAGCTTTCACTTCACTCTTTTTGTTTGAGACAAACGGTAAAGTAAGCAATTTAACAATATGAGCTGCTGTGACAAATCAAGCTTTACATGTACAGTACATCTAAATAATCCCACCAGGACTGGGCTTTTGTTTCTACGCCAAAATGAATCAAACTAGTGATAATAAATTAATAAGTGCAATTATTAAACACGTTATCTAGGCTGGCGTGTGAACTGTTGGTTTGCTGTGTTGTGAATGGGAGCCTTAGTGACTATATTGAGAAATGGTTTCCTATTGTTGCATGTGACCATGTGAGCATCCTAAGATAGAAAACTGTATTGCAGTGGTTTATTTGTGTTCAGAAACACTGGGAGCACCAAGTAGTACAGAGATATCAGATGCATATCTGTTCAGAAGCACAGAGTGGGACAGGATATTTAAAAATGTCTCTGTTTCGTGTCACAGGCTGTTTGCAGCACGGAACTACCTCTTAGCCACATCTTCTTTATATTTTCTTTAAGAAGAAGTCCAAAAGGAGAACTAAATTAAAGGCCTTTCTGGTTGATAGCTGGTAGCATTGTGCAACTATTAGGCATTAGTCCAAATGCAGTTAATTGCCATTTTCATGCCACTGTATTGCCATGACGATCAGTTGGAAAGAGCTAATACTTGTTGGAGCTGCAGTATATCCATACTGAAGTTCAGCCTACATTACAGCCTACTTTTTTTTTTTTTTACTGGAGCAATCTAGGTAAAGTACCTAGCTCAAGGGTACAGCAGCAGTGTCCCCCACCTGGGATTGAACCAACGACCCTCCAGTCAAGAGTCCAGAGCCCTAATCACTACTCCACACTGCTGCCCTCTTACATGTCTGTTTTTGCTATTCTGTAGATACTGTTGCGATACATCAAAGTCATAAACTTTTTGTACTGACTGCTATCACTTTAAATGTACAGCTGTGGCTGGCGATGTTTGTTACTTGTTCTTTTCTACCTTTTGCTATACAATGCTAATGCAGCAGTAAACTTTTATAAGGGTCGGACTTACCTGGCCATAAAAGATACTGCAGTCACCTGATTTTATGTTTTAACAGCACTTTTAGACAACTGACCCACAAATGACCGTGAGGAGTCTTCTTGAACTTTGTCTGTCTTGTCCAAGCAGTACATTCTGTTGGTCATGTGAAATAAATGGTAAATTCATTAATTTAGCACTCTTTACTATTCTTTTATTTATTTTTATTTTAAAGCTGCATTTGACAGTGAATATATACAAAAAAAAAGTATGTTAGGTTTTTCTTTGTTTTCACATGCTTTTCAGTTGATTTGCAAATTTGTTTTGTCAAAACTTAATTTAAAATGTCTGATTTTAATATCATATAAATCTTTTTTTTAATTTTATTTAAATAACTGCACTATTTAAGACATGTGCTTATCTGAGTTATAAAACAGATGCATCGGACTTATGATTTACAAATCATGGAAAGGCACAATAGGTCTGATCTGCAAACAAGATATACTCATTTTTCTAATTTTTTTTAAATTAGAAAAACAATTTTGCTAAATCAACTTGTCCTTAATATGTAAATCAGCAAAAAATGGTCCCAGTTATTGCCACAATAACATTCTTGTATTGTAACAAAAGATCAATAAAAGCATGTTATCCCTCAATTTGTTTCCTTACTGAAACATGCTAAATATTTTTTTTTACAAACGCTGCCCCTAATCCTTGACGAAACGGTCTGCAGTGGCACTACTGTACTGAGGGGCAATGGCAGCATCACAGCAGCAGTAACCCCGATGGAGTCCTTGCTTAAAGATGGAAGTCTGTGTGTTCAGTACTGCTCCTCTGCTCCTCTTTCTTCCTGTAATCATTTTCACAACTGCTTTTGTGGCTCCAAAGCACTTTCTTTACTACAAGCACCTGGTACAGAAAAAAAGAAGTCCAAGACATAACCTTACCACAAGACCTTACTGTAAGCCTTGGGGCTGCAGGAACAAGGAACAAACATTATATATGCGATATCGTTATTATACATTCTTTAAAATGAATAAAACAATATCCCCCAAATGAAGACATAATTAGGAATATCTGTGGAATATATTTTCATAGCAATTAAATATGAATTCATATGTGTCAGTTCATACATAATTACATTTTAGTTATTGACACTTATTATAAAGTGCTAGTGATTTATTGATTTCCCAATAATCGGATCCTGTATAACGTATGGCACCTGTGCATGAGATTGTCATACATGTTTAACACCTTCCAATTCTACATTTAACACCTGTATTTGGCCTGAATATTTTTTATATAAAAGTTTTGGCCAAAATTCTAAATTAAACTTGATTTACATTTATGATGATTGTTGCCCTAATAAACCCATGTTGGAAATATGGACTCCTCTTTGTTTCCTGAACTATAAAGTAGAAAATGCATCTGTAAACATCCTGCTGCATGTAGCAGCAGGGGCATACTTAGTCAGATCAAACAGACAATGCATAGGTTTTGGGTTCTTCTGCCTCTGTGTTGTAGGCAGTGATATTTATGAGAATACTGTTGATGACTAAGTATAAAAATCAGAGGCCCAAAACACATTACTTCTGGACAGCAGGTTAAAAAAGAAAAATCTGTTTCAATTCGTTACAAATACATATTTATATTTCTAGTTTGCTTTTACTTTAAGCACACAAAAGCATTCGTAGTTTTGTTGGTCATAAAAATGTTGCTCTTCTGCTGCTTTGAAATTGAATGATATGACGTGCGATTTCCAGTCTCTGAGGTTGCCTGTCACTTTTCGATACAGTCTGTACCATTCACGTGACATTTAAACTGGATCTTTGTTTTTGTGGAAATAATACCGTTTCATATACAAAGCGTTTCCACTGTACATACCTTGCTTCAAAGTACCGTTCCTTTTTAGATTTCTCAGAAATACAGCATACATTACCAGAATATTTTTTGTGAGATACAGATTCATAAGCATTTCCATTCCACACAGTTACCCAATAAGGTGAGGGTTGTTTGTATCTGTGGTTTCGCTTGGGCACTTTAACCATATCATTGACTCGTTTTGTATTCTGATTTCCACGAGTGCACCTCATCGCTAAAATGGCATGTAAACAAAAGGCTAAATTCTCTTGCTACACAAAGTTGGAAATTGTTTGAACTCTTGAAAAAACCCTGAATCAGACACAAGTCGCCGAACGATTTGGCGTTTCCCGTTCTGTTAAATAATGTGCATGTCTTGTAGATTGCTGCTGCATTTCTTTAACATGTGAGGGTGCTGTGTTAATTTAGTTTGACGGTTTATTTATGTTAGTTTGTCTGTTACTTTATTATTATAGTTTAATAACATACACTTTCCTATTGCTTTTATTTTACTTATTCAGTTCATTTCATATGTTGATACGCGTCATGACACGTAATACATATTTCTCTATTTATTTATTGATTCATATTGTGGGTGGTGACTTACTCCGTCTTAGCTTAGAGAACACTTCGGCTATAATAACACTTCGCTTGCTTCCCGAGGGGTGTTCTCTTAGTCGGAGACTACTGTATTCATATTTCAACAGCACTGCAAAGATGTGTATTATTATTTAAATATACCAAGAGATGCTTAACAATAATGCAGCTGACAGCAAGCATTGCAAATAGTCAAGGACTGAACTAAATGCTTGCCCTCTACCTTTTTTGAAAGTATCAATGTGATCTATGGAAGGTGTAGGGGTTATGCAGTTCTGAAGGAAACGACAGGAAATGATATAGGACTGCAGTATCTCTATTTTGTCACTGGGTGTCATAGTTTCTCAATGTTGGTGCCCTGAACAGAATCTCTTCTATGCTGCTGAAAAAATGATTCCTAATTCCTGTTTTAATCTGCATTATGTTGTATAAGGGATACATAAATCAATAAATAAATAAATAAATAAATAAATAAATGTTTTATTCGGGTGTGTTTTTGGATAACCATGGTTGTATTGGTTGTTGTACTGAAAGGGCAATATATATATATTTTAAATAGACTTCTGGGCAGTCAGGTGTTGATTAATAGAGTGGCAGCTGTATTTAGAAGTTTTTTTAAAAAATAATAAAATAATGGACAGTATGGGTGATCCTTGACGTAATTGCCATTTATTTTCCTAATTGTGTTTACATTTAATTGCGTTATATTCTCTGTTGTGTTTTTACAATGTGATGATCTTACTAAATGTAGGGGGATAGGCTATTTTTATCATCACTGATTATACTGTGATTTGTATGTGATTCTTATTAAAACTAGAAATATTGGGATGGTGCAAGAAATGTTAATTAATTAAGAGTTGTTATATACGTTGTTATATTGGGTATAGAAAAAATTTAAAAATGACCAACCCTAAATACTTGTACAAAGATCTGTTGCCAGTAGTTGTCTGCAGAGGGCAGTAGAGATTCTAAAATCTTAAAAGATTAAATTCATACAGCTGTTCTCTGGAAAAGGATCAGTGAATAGGACAGGTATTGTTAGAGCGTTAATTAAATGAGGCCAGAAACCAGAGGCCAAGGTGAATGTCTTTAAGGCCGGCTTTGGAGACTATGAACGTTCAATGAGTATTCTGTTTAAATAACAAGGATAATTATGGGGAAAAGTATGTTACCGCTGTACCATTATGCAAATAGCACCTATAATTGAGACGGCCTGTGTTACTAATGGCCCAATGCAGAAATATTGCATTGCCATTGTAGTGCCACTGTATTGAAATTGAAGTTGTAACTGTTACATATAAGGAACTCAGAGAGACCAGGACAAAACACTATGTTGCTAGAATTAATCTGATGTAAAGAGACACACAAAGCAAAGCAATTGAAACAGTTTCCATGACTGAAAAGACACACCACGCAATACCCTTTGTGTGAACAGGGCATGCTAGTTCATTAAATAGCGCTTTGCTGTGGGAAGCTCAGAGAGTGACAGCAGTTTCAGAAGCACCTTCCCCCTCATTCGGTTGCTCAGTCATTCACTTGCCATCACAGTGGGGAAAGCGTAGGCCTAATAAACTGTATTACCATCAGTAACTAAGAAACCAGACCCAACACCTAGGCCAATTATCACACTGCCGGGGCGCAGGGATGAACTGAGCTCTGATAAGGATGAAGTAATTAACAGCTGCTGTGTTGTGTTGGAATAATGCCACTGCTATTGAGAGTCGTTAAACTCTTGAATGGAAAAGGTGCTTTGGAAAGGGCTCTGCAGTCTCTTTTTTGTGCAGGCCTCCTGCAGGACGCCTCATTATGGGGTCCTTTGTGTTTCAGGCACAATTACATTGTTTGTACAGCAAGCTTTTCATCGCACCTGAAGGAACAGCCGTGTGTCTGCCTGCTTGAAGGACAATAAGAAGGGGCTGCTTATTTGGGCAAGATGGTAAATGGCTTTTGAACAAACAGCCAATTTGTTGGCCCCTTCCTTGAAGCCCAACAGCACCTGTTTGTTCAGGAAGGCAAAAAAGAGACTATTTTCTTCAAATTGAATGGGATGCTTTAAAACATTGGGACGCGCGGCTAAATTAGAAGGCATCTTTTAATTAGGAATCGATTTAGACGGGTTCTTGTGGGAGATGATGTAGACAACATCTTTGCTTCCCATATAAAAAAAAGATGATATATCAATAATGAAATGTTATATATTTTTAAATAGGTATTTTTGAGGCCAGTCGCATTACAGTTCCTGAATACTGTTACTCACATTTTACTGTTATCATTGGTATTACTAGGAATTATAGTGTAAGAAATATGATATCCTCATCAGAAAATGTGTAAATGTCCTGTGAAGTCTACAGACTATAATTACACTGTTAGCAGCAGTATAACTGCATGGTTGAGGGTATAAGTAAAATCTAAATGATTTCATATCAAAAGAAAAGTAAAGACAAATAATCGTAGATCAAATATTTATTTTACATAATGGTAACATGACTAATATTTACTAATAATAACACTGTAGTATAAATAGGTTTTAATTGTTTCTACCAGGATATCATATTTATCCCTTGAGTCCTGAAATGGGCTTGCTCTGTTTTTAGTGGCTGCATGCATGCATACTAAATGTGAGACAAGACTGACTTCTGATCAGAGGGCTAAGAATAAATGTCACAGGGGAGCTGGGGTCTGAGGGGTGCAATGACAGGTGTCTTATTTATATCAATGTCCATATCCGTGGCTGTATGATAAGGTCAAGTATTGTTGAAACCCCAATGGGTCCAACTTGCTTGCTCCCGTTTGCTGTGTTAATGTAAACCTGGCATGAAAGAAAAAAATGACGCTTGTACACCCCTAGTGGTCATTTTGAAAACTGCTTCTACAGCTGTAGGCGCCGGCTCTCGCAACCCTTATTAGAGAAGTGGAAGTTAATTAATTTTAATTAGTGAGTATGGTCAACAGCAATCTAAGCAAAATCCAGAATAGAGAGCATATACTGTATAATAGAACAATTAAACAGGCAAGAGGTTCTGAAAGGTATCCTGTGCACTGTAGCAGAAGTGTTGCTATGGTCAGGCACAGGGCCAGCAGAAGTCATGTGATCATCTCTTTATAACTCAGCTAGCACACCTCGATACTGAACTTTCCATGTGGTCCCCTAAGTCTTCATCAAACTGAGTTGTGCTGAATTGTGCAGTGGTCTGGTAATGTGAACAATTGTCTACTTTGAACTCGCTTGATCCCACCAAATGAATAAGGGGCTAGTAAATTAAAGTGTGGTGCCTTCTAATTTTACACATTTCCAATTCCATTCTCCATATTTGCACTTTATATTGCCAGAACAAACACATACAGCGTTAGTCTGGAGTGTACCGTGTAATCAAAAAGCTCCAGAGTGCATGATGTCACCCTTCGGCATAAATCAGTCACTCTGACTTAGCTCTGGGGCAGTCCCACAGCAGGAATGTATCACAGCCATGTGATTCCCCTCGCTGCCTGTCCACTCAGGTTTCAGATTCAAGGCCAGAGACACAAGTGCTCCATCGGAATAGAGATGCTGATGTCACCCGGGAACAAGGCTCTGAGAAGCTGGCAACCAAACACAGTCCGAAAGGGGAAAGTGATCTCACACAGGAGCTCAGGGCTGCATGGGGGGCTCATTTTCATGGGCGATTTGAACCTTGTTTGTGAAACCCAACCCGTAATAAATTATTATTGTTTTAACATATGGCAAATCTCATCCATAAAAGGATGCTAAACTAAGGTCGGAGTGCTAATAATTCATAACTAGAGCCTGCACGTGTGGTATGATGAGCTCCCACACACGAAACTCTTGTTGGAAACTGCAGTGTAAGAATTTTAAGTAGGGGACAAAAAAAATAAAATCACCTGCAATGACACCATTGACAGACAGATGGTGCAGTACTGGAGGGTGACCATACATAGCTCTTTAGAAAATAGATATTGTAAAATCTGTAAGTAATGGTCTTCATCACTGGTCAACCTTTCTTTGTATTGTGGTTCTTTCTGTCAGTTTCTCCCTGGTATGTAATCACTTGCTGTAGGTCACATGCTTTGATTGCAGAAAGACCGCTGAAGTGAAACTGAGCTACAAAATTGATAAAGTGGGTGCAGATAACAAAATAATTCCATACATATTGCCTGTCAGACACCTCCATTGGCTAAACAGTGCAGTTTTGAAAGAAACACATGTTTTTATTTTTTAAACAGATATATGGTACTACTCTCGGTTGAAGCTCACAGTTTGCTTGCCTTTCCGGTAAACTCTTACTGTTTCTCTTCCTAGGTTATTCACCTCAGCAGTGCCCTTATAAAAGTTTACCACAGTACATTTGCACAGCAATTATACTATGCATTTATCATAGTTTACCATTGTGTGCCGTGTTATTTTTAGATACTGTACTGTACCTCTCTGGGTTTTACAACGCTTATTTATTCTTTACCATACTTTCAATATGCTTTATTACACTTTGCCATGCTTTTACTATGGAAAACTTTTGTATGTCTTCAGGTAAAAACATATTCTTGGCTGTAAAGCATGTCAATCAACAGGGGAAGCATCCGGTTGGCTAATGACAGGAAAGGAGACCCTGAAGGGGTGGGACAATTTCATTCTCCAAGCGAAATGACCAAAGAATTGCAAGACTAGTTGAAAGCAAGATTTGCAGGCATAGATTTATTTAACCTTGTGCATCACCAGATATCATGTTTACAAATGAAAATACGTTAAGAACTTTTAAAAGCTTTTAATATACAGTGTTCCTTTAACTGTAGTCACTGGTAGTCTATAAATCAGTATGCAATTGTGACATGTGACAAGCATCCCTATTTGACAAGCATTCCTCGTCCTTGGAGATGGGTTCAGACAGCTGTATGTGTATCGGGACAGTAAACAGCTGTAGAAGTTACTAGAGGACTGCGTTAATCTTGTGTGCCGTGGCTGCAACTAAAGCATCTTAGTGACCAAAATCTCTTGAGTATCTAATATCACAGCAAGCAGTGTGGAGTAGTGGTTAGGGCTCTGGACTCTTGACCGGAGGGTTGTGGGTTCAATCCCCAGTGGGGGACACTGCTGTTGTACCCTTGAGCAAGGTACTTTACCTAGATCGCTCCAGTAAAAACCCAACTGTATAAATGGGTAATAGTATGTAAAAAAAAAGTGAAATAATGTATAATGTGATATGT
Organism: Acipenser ruthenus; assembly: GCF_902713425.1. NCBI lineage: Eukaryota > Metazoa > Chordata > Actinopteri > Acipenseriformes > Acipenseridae > Acipenser > Acipenser ruthenus. The sequence continues at coordinate 6,799,689 of NC_081213.1, forward strand.
TGTAACAATTGTAAGTCGCCCTGGATAAGGGCGTCTGCTAAGAAATAAATAATAATAATAATACTAATCAGTTATGCTAATATATTATAACCTTTGCCACCCAAATGTATTCAAGCAAGTAGTCACTTAATGACATCTACTGTATGTATTTTATTATTGAAATCTTGCATTGTCCTTTGCAAGATACTGCATACCATTTTAATAACAGTGTGTTAAACTGAAACTCAGCACAGCCATCATCAGCCATTACCAGCGATGGCAACACCATGGATTTGGAACAAACATTTCTCAGTGATACTGATAAAATGGCACAATTGTTACCATTGCTACCATTGTATTGCAGTGGTATAACCAGTGTGTACCAGGTGTACTTGGGATACCTGTTGCTATGTCAAAATATAAAAAGCACTGTGATACCATTTTACTAGTGGCTCCTATTACTCTACTCTTGTGCTCTCATTGCATTGCCATTGAAGATTATTCGGTAATCTCTTACACTATGTAATGAAATTAGTCTGGCAGGTCAGAGCACGTCCATCGTTAGCACAAGCCTGTTGAATCAAGCAGTAATTTATTTGATTTTAATTGATTCATGTTATTTGAATCCTAGTGCACTGCAGTTTATGGACACCATTCAGCCCCAGTATAGTACAGTACAGTACATCCCAATGGATTTGGAACCCTATTCCTGTTTCGTTGGATCCAAACACAGTAGGACTCAGAATAGACCAGGGCTACAAGGTGGAAAATGCAGATGACAGTCAGGGGATTGCATCTTGTGTATAAATGAACCTCAGGCTTTGTTGTTGTTGACCAGTGTATTAAACCACTGGCACAGTCAGAAGATGATGTAATACCACTTTATTTTTGTCTGTCTTACACACACACACGCACATGCATATACACACACAGAGCGGCCGTGCTGCAGACTTATTTTTACCTGCCTGTCTCCTGATCAGATGTGTATCCATGTCTGAGCTCACCCTCCAACCCAGAGCTCAGCTCAGATCCCTTTCCTAGTTTGGTCACTTTGTGCTTGGGCTGTCAGGTGACAGTCCCCACTTAAAAAAAAAAAATTGGTGAGGCCAATAAAGACAAATGATTGGAAACAGCTGTCATGTTCATCGGGGGCAGGTCAGTGATTAATGCAGGAAACTGTCAGGGCATCTGTTATTCAAACACCCCTCCTCTGTGACGGACTGTCAGCAGCTGCCACTCGTGGCTCCCCTCTGTTCAGCTGGGAGGAGCCCCAGGTTTGAGAATTGCATCATTCTCACCATGAGGACAGTTCTTTCCTGCCTGCAAAGCTGTCCCGCTATCATGCTTTCTTCAACTCTCAAACTTAGATTTACATTTTTCCATTGCTTCGTCTTTTGTTGAGTCTTGACCCGTTTATTTCCCCAAAGTTGGAGCAGGCTAATTGCCTCTTTGATGTTGTCATTCCTCATTTCGTTATGACAATTTAACATGCAGACCCATGCCAGTGGTGTTGCCATAGATCACTCTGCTTTTGCTCCAAGAAAATATAATAATATTACAAAACTAGAGGAGAAATAGAAGGATTCCAACAGGTGAGATGGTTTTTAGTGTTAAAATGTCAACAGGATGTAGAAAAAAAAAAACCTGAAGCTAATTCTGAGAACACTTTACATTAAGTGTCTATAACTACTGTGTATTTACATTGTAGATACATGGTAAATACATATGTACTTACACATATTTACAATGTTATTATGCATCGTTACAATGTACTTAATGTGTAAAATGTTTTGCATGATATAACCCTAACCCTAATTCTAACCCTAACTGTACAGCTCCCTGAGGTGTTGAAATGAATTGCTATGGGCCTTCTTTGAACACTGTGCATGTGCACATGCTTGTCCTGTTGTATGTCAACATGTTTTTTGCAGCTGAAGATTTTGATGTGTTATCTAGGTCTAGTAAGCGCAGTCCCCTATAGAGCTCATGCATTCCTCTTCAGGTTAATAACTCTTACTCGAGCAATCTAGAGAGTCAGTGACACACAGCAGTTGTTCTTAAAAGCACAGACTTGCTTTGGATCCCATTACCCCACTGCCACCCCCACAAAGTGTTCTTGGAAATGATTCAAATGATCCATTATAGATGCTTAATGAATGATGTCAATTCTATTAATAAGGCAGGCTGTTGACTATAGCACATTTAACTTTCATCGGACCCCCACAAAACCACATCTGCTTATAAGCCGGAAACATTTACCTGTCCAAGATTACCAAAATACATATCTACTTTGTGCATTTTTAAAAAATTTAAATGGACATTTTTGCATTAGAGCACATATGCAATGCCATAAAAACTGCCTGTGTCCGATTTCACGGTTCTATATCAAAGCATTACATTTTTGATATAGAATAATACATTTTACATACCTGTGTATACTCTGGGCCTAGGTTTTTAGTAATTGAAATTGAATAACAAATTAAATTAGTACAACATTCTGACTGTACAGTGAGAAAGCATTTATTGTCCAAGATTTAAACTCATCTGGATTTCAAAATAAGAAGATGAACAACATTCCATCTGTGCCCTCTAATTCCACTTTCTGAAATGTAAATAGGGGTCGTAACTTGCGTCAACCTTTTCTGATTAAATGGAAGAGTAAGTATTGTCAAATGTATTTTATCTCCCTTACCTTTTACAGATGTTTGCAATCTTGCTGTGTTTTCAATTGTGTTATAACCTGACTCCAGGAGCTGCTCTGCAGTTCTGCTTGCCTGCCATAGATATAGATATATTTACTGTAGCCCTTATAAAAGTTCACAACAGTCATTTTGCAGCTTTTCCATGCCCTTCCCATGGTTATACTATGCTTTTTGAATGTGGTTTACCATACCTCTCTGGGCTATACAATTGCTTTCCTATGCTTTACCATGCTTTCATTGTGCTTTATTACACTTTGCTACGCTTGTACTATGACAATTTGATATAAGGGAGGACAGATCAGCAAAAGTGTCTTTATGTAAGTAAGAATCTATCTTGGAACTGAAGAACAGTACTAGTGGTACAAGCACCTATCACAGACTGAGCAAAAAACAACGGAAACAAATCAGATAACATCCACTCAGATTGACTGCTGCACACATCACAAAAGGTAAGGGGACAATAAAAGAAAACCGAAGAAAATGTCATTTTTACTTTACTTTTAAAATGTTATAAACTTCCATCAAACCCCCTTGGCCCGTCTTTTTTTTCTTGAATAAAAAGATTGAATTCTTGTAATCTGTCTTCATGGCTCATTCCATGAAGCCAGGTTGGCCTCCTTTATTTAAATCTCTATGCTACATTCTTCCACATCCTTCTGTGCACAGTTACTCATCTTAAAGAATCTCGTGTCTGTTTACATTCCACAAAGGTGCTGTACTGTCAGCTGCAGGCAGGCAGGCCCTCTGTGAGTCAAACAGACATGTGATACACTGTGACATTCTTACAGGAATTGCAACAGCGCTAGTTAGGTACGGGGCTTCTGAAATATTCACAAACATTTCTTTTTAATCCCAAGTCACACCCATTACCAAATGATATTCAACGGCAAAGCAGAGCCAATAGAATGAACATTTAATGATTCTGCACAAAGGACAAAGGCAGCATGGCTCCCTCTATCATGATGGTTACGTTTTTATATTTTGACATTACAATGCTGACACCCAAACACACTGCAATACCATGCAGTCAGCGTCCACAGTATTGCCATGCCACTGTTGGAAATGATGCAGTCTGCTCATGGTTCTGCTAGACCTGATGGGTATTATAATGATGAATGCAATACATACCATAAACAGCATCATTCAAATATAATGGGATTAGTGTCTGCCTATGGAAAATGATTAACATTGTCTTCATAGGACTGAGGTATACCACTGTGAAATGCATATTGAAAGCATGTTAAAGCATAGGCAGGAATAGTAGAGCACACATGCTAAAGCAAACTCTCCCTCTATTAGGTCTAGCTTTCTATAAGATCTCACTGTGTCTCTTGACAGCCTTCTTAATAGTGGGATTACACAGGCAACATGTCATGTGATTTTTAAGTATGTTGGGTAAATATGTACCATTAATACCTGAACAGTACTTCTACTGATTTCTATTGCATGTTGAGTCGCTGTTATTTACTTCATCCTAATATTGGACTCGGCTTTCGTCAAGATAAAATGAGTGGTGGGGACCAACCAAGATGTAGCTTCGCTGTGAGGTACATGCACTATCCGCACTTGTTAGACAGATTGCTCTTTCAAATGCATGCATTGGAATATGGGATGATTATCTATTCAACGATACCAAGGTATTTCGTGAGCATGCAAGGAGTTTTTCCTAGAAAAGGGATCACATTCTGGGGGTATAAAGGCATGTGTGACAGTTGCACTTTTAAAACATATGCTTAACAAGTAGTTGATCTGTTTAACAAGATATCTCTTGAGAAAGGAGTCCGAGTAGGGGTTTAGTTCAGTAGCAGCCTTATTGTATGATGTGCCTTAAGGATGTTTACTTCGTTGAAACACAAAATCCATTGGTTTCAGCTTTAACGAGAGAAGGGATGTGGGAGGAGCTGGTCTGGAAAGAAAATCCTGTTTCTCCTGTCTGCTGATTTAGTGGCTTGGAAACAGCTGGCAATATGAGCAAGTGATGTTGTCTGTCTCCCTGCGGCAGCCCCCCCTTGCATGCTCAGAACTGGCTTGGGAATGCCTACTGCCTTTAGAGCACTGAGACGCAGAGGAATGGTCACCCTGCCCGCTCTCTGATCCCTACTGCTGGACTCTTTAGAATCATGAGCTGCCTGGAGGTTATGTACCCAGCGTATGGACATTATCCACTGTATGCCACAGCTGCCTCAGCCTACAATATAAACAGCCAACAGGTACAAACTATTTTTGCTTATAGACTGAATTAAGACAAGGGGTCAGGTTAAAGATTACTACACAGTAATTGTTATTACAAAGTTATAAAAGTTAATCAGGGTTAATATGCATGGTTATTTTGCAGTTTTACCATGGTTATACTATGCATTTACTATATTTGACCATGGTTTGCCATTTTTTTAATATGCTTAACTATACCTTAGGATTTGCAATGGCTACCAATGTTTTATCATGCTTTCACTATGCTTTGTGACCCTTATTTAATATGGTGAACTTTTATAAGGGCATTGCAGTGTGTTATAGCAACTTGTTAAATTTTTTGACCATATCTCTAGGTTTTTTAGTACTATGTGGCTCCTTAAAAGATTTGATGAACTTGCTGTATATTTTTTAGCAACCTGTATGTCAAGTTACTATAAATACAGTGGTTCTATTCACAAATGGCAAAATGAGAAAATTGCTCAAACTCAAAATGATGTATGCAAACATCTTACTAATTACCCATAGATTTTTGCCATGGTTTACCAGACGTTTCTGTGATTTCACAATGCTTTTGCTATGCTTTACTTTTACCATGAAATACCATAGCCAGCTTTTACAAGGGCATTGCTGAGAAGATTGTTTTTGTTGATAGTGATTTAGATGGCAATCCAGATAAAGCTGTGGGAAACTACACAGTGGTTATCGAAGATCTTTGATGACATATACAATTAACTTGTTTTATCATACAGCCCATTTGTATTTTTTTTAAAGGAATGGGCCATTAGAGATGATTATGAATATTTCTATTAAGATAAATCGTGTCTCAGATCTGTGTTCTGTGCCGGTAATGTGCAACCTCTTCTTCAAATAATTATTAAATACCTTTGCATCATCAGTAACTCCCGATTGCTTTTTTTTCTGCCCTAAATTCTTGGAAGAAGCTGCAGAAAGTATTACCCATATGAATGCAATGCTGTGATATTCTACTGCCAAACAAATGATGTGCACTTTATAGACATTCTCTGTTTCTTGTTATCGGTAGCCTTCGCTCCTAGCATTCCCTTCGCTTACAAATACAAATACTGGTTTTATATTTTTCACTAGTCAAAAATGCAAAGTCCCATACCATTTAAAAAAAAAGATTCAAGAAGGCTCCCTTATAATAGTTTACTACTGTAAGTTTGCACAGTAAGTTCACCTCATGCTTTTCCCATGGTTATACCATGCATTTACTGTAGTTTGCAATGGTTGGCCATGTTTTTTTTTTTAATATGCTGTATAGGCTTTTCAATGCTTACCTATGCTTTACCATGCTTTCACAAAGGTTTTGCTGTGCTTTTACTTTGGAAAACCTGTATAAGGGATGCTCCCTTATAAATCCATGTTGATAATATTAGCCCAGCAGTCTTGGGGAGTGACACATTACATGTAGTGCATGCATCCACTGACTCTGAAAAGCTGTTTCACTAGTTGAGCCTCCCAGTTCAGAAGGATGGTATTTCATAGCCATTCTAATGCTTGGGAAGCACTGGCTCATGTTGCCTACTAATCTCGCACTAATTTGGCTGATTTGCAGACTGCGTTGTTAATGAGCGCTTGATTCCAACAGAAAACAAAAGACGTGCTAATTCAATTTCTCAGTCCCCACCACTTCAGTGCAATAGTGTGACAATGCCAAAACACCCTCTGTATTAAGGGGCAATGGTAGCACAGGGACACCTAAAATGTTATAAGCTAGTAGAATGGTACATTGGTAGCATTTTTATTTTGCATATGGTATCACAGTGGTATGAACCAGTGCACACTGGACATTGCAGTACCATCATACCAAATAAGCATCAGTGTCCTAAAGGGCAAATGCATGTCCATATCTCAACATTGCTTTTGATGTTGTGGTGTGCTAAGGTTTCTTCAAGGTAATACTTGTATTATAATGGCATTTTGGGCAGCAGTGTGGAGTAGTGGTTAGGGCTCTGGACACCTGACCGAAGGGTTGTGGGTTCAATCCCTTGTGGGGGACACTGCTGCTGTACCCTTGAGCAAGGTACTTTACCTAGATTGCTCCAGTAAAAACCCAACTGTATAAATGGGTAATTGTATGTAAAAAAAAAATAATAATGTGATATCTTCTAACAATTGTAAGTCGCCCTGGATAAGGGCGTCTGCTAAAGAAATAAATAATAATAATAATAATTTTCTAACCTTTTCAGCAAGCTTTTGATAATGGAGTGATGGCAGTTGCTAGGGAACTGTTGCATGTAATTCCAGTCTCATGATCACATAAATATTAAGATGTGTATTAATGACCGCCTCTATTGAAGACTACTGTAACTAAACAAACATTTCCAAGAGCTGGTCTATACTGTAGGTAGTCTTTTTTATATTTATTATAAACCTCACGGATCGAGTAGTCAATATCTTATAGGCAGATAAGGCTAAAACGTGTTTTATTTGTATCTTGAAACTAATTTTAAGCTGTGACATAAATCTCAAGCAGCCCGTGATCCAGTTCAACCTTAAAACACGTTTTAAAAATGTCATCATACATAAAAACATTTGTTTGGTCTAAAATAGCATTAATACCCTTTGCAGCCGTCATTATCTGTAGCTAAGTGACCTGGATAATTCGACTTTGGACACCAGACTGTCTCCGTAGGTAGTTATCTAGCAGTTAATGGCAGACAGAGGAACATTTTCACCAATAAAATGGTTCGAATTCATGGTTTTGCTTTGAACCACTTTGACTTTTCTGTTTAAAAAATCCCATGCTTCTGCCCAGACTTTAGGTGACAGTCGGAGAATGCAGAAGAGGGCCGAGAGCTTGCCTGGGACTGTCTCAGCCTCGTTTCCAGGACCCAAGGAGGGCGGCAGGGACAAGGAGAAGCACGTGGCCCCCGAGGCAGAGTACCTCAGCTCCAGGTGTGTGCTCTTCACCTACTACCAGGGAGACATCAGCAGCGTGGTGGATGAACACTTCTCCAGAGCGCTGAGCTCTTACATAGAGGGAGATGGGAAGAGACGCGCCACAGAGCTGGGAGCAGGTAAGAACAGAGCGACAGTGACATGTTCTGTTTTACAAAGACACTGACATCATGTGACACTGAGACCTCACCTGCTGTATGAATAGTATGAATGCTCATGCGGTTCCAAGTAGTCAACTGATCCCCAAACTCAGTCAAGTCAGGTCTGTGGACTTGTGTAATAGGCCTGGGACCCAGAGTGGTATAAAACACGTATAACATGCAGGTTTCATTTAATTGTGGATTTTACTGATTGAAAACATGCTAGCTTTCTCTTTTTCACATGTTTTGTTATGAAGTAAGCCTGGCCCTGTTAACTATGAGGCAGGAGGGACCACAAGGCCTTTATACCACAATGTAGTAGAAGCCAGAGAGAATTGGACCCTTTCAACATCAGCTGCAGCTTTTCATGTCTGTCGCATATTAAATTGTATTGCATATTGTAGCCTAATTCTCTGTGAAAAATAACATACTTAAATAACAGTCTTATTATTACTAATCATATTCTATAATTGTGAATAGCATAATTAATAACATGTTTGTAGATTGTTTATAACCACTTATAACGGATACCTAAACTAAAGTGTTACCAAAATTCCTAAGTAAAAACAAAACAAAGACATTTGACAGCCTTTAATTGCATATGACATGAATTGACAGTAGTGTAAATATAATACTAGATGAATAAAAAGCTTAATACTAATACCAACACAGTACTCAAATAATTGTGGACAATATATTTTTAAAAAGCTCTGTACATCGATTCTGTTTTATCTATTTAAATTCAATTGTGTATGTATCCTAGTATCCTATTACAATAAAACTATAAATATAAATATAATAGCTAGGAAATGCCCACAACAGATATTCGCCTGGGACAGGCCGTCCAGTAAAAACAACAGGTGGAGACCTCTGCTGTCAAGCTCTGAAATGGGCTCTGTCTGCACCACAGTGATTTAGGGCAATATTGCTTGTTGAAGTTAGTCCTTATATAGGCTGATGGGAAAAAGCATAAGCCACCATTATCATAAAAGTAGATGGAATTTAGTTTACATGTTACATGTTTAAAAACCATACAGAAATGTCCCATATTTACTAAGCAATTGCTTTAGCATAAGCCTGTTCTTTTTTTATGCAAATATTAAATATAAGGAAAAGTCTGTGATTAAAAGTACACTAAAACCTTGAATATAGGAAGTGAATTGCCATTCATTGGTACTTAATTGAAAACAAGAGGCAGGACAGCTTTCCATGTTTTGAAATCAACATGTCAATTAATGGAATTATTAAATACCTGCCGATAAATACTTCTTAAAGACATTGAGTATGATTAAAAGTGAGTCATGTTAAACCTTTCCTCCCTGCTTTCTCTCTGCAGAAAGCTCCTCCCCGGGTAGACGTAGCTTCCCCCCCTCATTCTGGGACAGTAACTACTCCCCTCAAGTGTGCCAGAGTCATTCAGAGGGGACAGCATACCCCGTGGAACCGTACTCTCTGCACCCGGGCCTGCCTCCTCCGCACGGGCCAGAGTCCTGGGCTTACTCACCGAGCCAGACATACCCCCACCCCCGCCCCTTGCATGAACTCTACCCGCCCACGGGCCTGGAGTCCCACTACAGCCCGCTGCTCATGCCAGCCATGCGCCCCGCTCGGATAGCCACTCTTCCTGGGCATTACGACATCACCAAACTGGAACCAGCGCCCTCCTGGCACGGTCTGCTGCCAGCCAGCGATGTCACCCCGACGCTTGCTTTAAACATCGACGCAGGTAAATACAGTTCCTAGAGCTGCACCCAACAAGAATAGAAATTAAAAGAACAATTGGGGACCCCATGTTACCCCACTTTGACTTGCTTTTTAGATATCGTGGTAACCTACAGTTGTATTGTCTGCTATGTTGATTGCCAAGACTGATACAACATTCATGGATAGTAAGATATTCCATAAGCAAGGAGTCTGAATGGGGTAAAATGGAGAACAAACATCCCACCTCAGTTATTCTGCATTACTTGTTGGAGGGCAGTACCTATATAGTACAAAAGTCTCTTGACATTTTAGCAGGAATGCAGCTGCAGTACACTGGTACAGTTTGTCAAAGGGGGAGCATATCCTGGGTCATTAATTAACTAGGGGGTTCGATCTTCTATTCTACTGCATTAAGCTTCTGTGTCAATACAAATTACTCTCGATCACATTGCTGTTTTCTCTGTTTTTATAAAAGAGATTAATGACACAGAACATGTGGATAACAATACCTACAATTCACTCTATAAGTGGTGCTACAGGGTGTTCTTGTCAGGACAAGAAGGAGCCACAGGCACCACCCTGTTATGAGCTGTATCTGTCTATCACAGTGCCACCCACGACCAGATTCACCTAAGATAACATTGAACGCAATGGGCGTCTATTTTAATGATTTATGAATTTTAAACCCACCCAAACTCTGAAATCAAAGTGAACGTGATGAATAAAGCACTGGGCTGAAAGCACAATGCTCAGAAACTGTATTAACCTGGTTAACCACTGCCAGACCATCCTAAATTATGTTCAACACACATTTTAATTGTAAGTCATTGTAAGCTTAACTATGATTTCTGGACCAACCATCAAAGCAACACTGTTTAAAACTCCAAGACCATGCAACCTTTTGAGACAGATGGCTCTAAATGGGGGACGTAGAACTATCAATGATTGAGAGAATGAAGACAGTGAGACGATATCCCAAGTAATTTCTGTCTGTACTCACGAATTGATTATTTTAAAACCATTGTGTTTTCTGTTTGTACCGTTTCCTTATCATAAGAGATTTCCTTAACTTATTTATTTTTGAGGAGCTCTGAATTCAAAGCTTGACACAGCTGCTATTGTGATGTCACACTGCAACAAGCTGGCCAATGACATTTGAAAAATAAATACGCTTTGGAATGTGCTGAGTATAAAATGCAATAACAACTATTGATTTTACTCATCAGGAAAAAACAATGAAGCCTAATAGTTATGTGCAATTAGTTGGTTTCAAACTTGTTACTGACAGTATATGGTGAGTGACTACATTACTCAGTTTAGCCACCACTCTACAGGGAGATGACTGAATAAATATATGGGAGATTTCTGACATCTATAGAACCCCCAATGGCACCCCTGTATTATCTTTTTACATATTTTCAAAGCGTTTCCGCCATTCTTTAACATACTCCTATTTTTTGAAAGGAGGAACATGCATGTTAATATTACAAAATGAAAAGCAAACACTTTGAGAGGAACTTGGATTATATTACTTAGTTGTTTGGTTCTTATTAATAAAAATGAACAGCCGTTTTACCTCTTTCAAAAAATATAGTTAATTGAAGACAAGGGTAAACACTTTGAAAATATGGCCCTTTGCCCCTATGCATTCAGAGCTATTTTACATGCCATACTGCACTTCAGTTGGATTGGCTAAGCACCATGCTGACATATCATAATATTTATCATCTTTTCTCTTTCTGTCTCAGGGCTTCAGCACCACAAGAAAAGCAAGGAGCCATACTGGTTTTAGAGTCTGTTCAAGTTTTTCTAGTTGTGTCTGTGTTATCTTCCGGATGACAATGGGTGCAGTTAAGCGTTTGCCCTTATCTTCGGTTCAAGATCGGATTTGTTCTTTATCTTCAATCAACATGTGTACACAGAACAAAACAGAAAGGGTGGCTATGAATGCAGGGAACTCCTATGACTGGTGTTCGTTTTCTGGGTGTGCAGTGTTTATCTGCCAAGAACTGTTGAGCACCAGGCAAGCTGAATGACTGGCATTTTTGTGGCGTGCCATTATGGATGAAAAATGGGAAAAAGAGACATATTTATTTTAGTTTTCCAATGACGTTACTAAGTAGTAATTATAAATATTATATGTAATGTATTTATCTGGGTCTTGCAAAGACTTTTTTTATATTTGCTAAAATAAATGCGCAAACATTGTTGAAATGAACCGTGGAAGGACATTTTAATGACTATCTTTGTAAGAGTAATACACAACATCCTTCAGTTACTGGTGATTGCATGAGCTTTTCTTGGGTTTTATTGATTATATTTAGGAGACCTGATTACAACAATGATTGCAAACCTAATTACAAAAATTAAGCAAAGCGGTGGTTCAGGCTGGGAACTCACTTTTAATCAGTAAATCAAATCAAGGTTATTAAGTGTTGATAACCAGACAATTGTCAATTGAAATAGCAGTACCTCGTCACTAACAACGTATTTACTGTCCACTGATCATCATGGAAAGGATTCAAATCTTACCTGATCCATTACCTACCTGCTGCCTCCTCCTCCCCAGCATCCACCTGTTTTGGGGCTTTGTCTAAGAGGGAGGGCAGCTATCTGCCCCCCTGCCCGTGGATTTCCTACAGTCAACGTTTCCACTTATCAGTGGAAAAATGCATGAGCAGGGGTTCCCTGAGGCGAGGCCAAAGGTCAAACATGTATTATATGTTAAATGTGTTATCCAAGAACTTATAATATGCATAAAAGTGTGTCGTGTCTAATCTGTAATAAATATTTGATCTATCGCATGAGTTCCCTGACTGAACTGCTTACATTTCTCTGTTTGCAGTTGGTTTATGTTGGACATACAAACGCTGAACAGCACTGGTATGATAGACAAACGCTGCACAGCACTGGTATGATAGGCAAACGCTGCACAGCACTGGTATGGGCTCAACCAGTGACTGGGTATTTGGATGAAGATACACACTAAATAATTATCAACTACCCTGACTTTACCTCTAGTGTCTGTATTTGCTTTTTCTGTGATTTTGACAAAGATTGCTCAACTCCTGACACAAAAACACACTGCACAGTAAAAGAAAGAAAAAAACATTTACAAGAACTGATTTCCTAGAATTATTAGTTATGTATTTTACAGTATATATAAAACAAGTATATTCACTCCCCTATGCCACAAATTGTGCACCAGTCTTTGTATGGCAGTGTGTTCTACAGTTTCTATACATCGGTAACATATGGTGAACTTGAAAAAAAATTGTTTTTATATCAGACAAATTATGAACTTTATTTTTATTATAAAAAAAATTATTTCTGTAAATGTGTTCCACGTTTTACAGTGTTCGCAACAGCGCCCCTCTGAGCAATCAGTTTGTTTCTTGTTGGTTTATACATGACATGTTTTCATTCTCAGAACATTTACCTTTGCACTGGCTTTGAATGTTTGCGATTGCTAATTATTTATTATTTAAGTCTGTGTTAATGTACTTTGACTATGACTTCAGGAACTACTCTCCAGTTTTAGTTGCCTACCCTAGACATAATACTGACCAGATCAGCCTTAATGTGTTTATATGAATGAGTGACAGTGGTGTAGTGCCAGTAAAACATAGACACACTTCCAAGGTGGCAGAGCACTAGATGGCACTGGCTCTTCTATAAAGACCATTAGGCTGATCTGCCCTGTGTTACATATATCTATAGGTCTGTATATAAATACCTATTTTTCACAGTTAGTCTCAGCGATGATTGAGGAGGACATAAAAGATGGATATTACATCAAAATGAACAGAATAATATTGCATCATATATCACATTAAAGAAAGTCACAAAGTCTAGCTAAGACCTAGTGGTGTGTTACGGTGTGTGTGCTACTCTTAGAAAAGTTGACAACAGTAAAAGCTTAGTAATAAAGCATAAAGAAACATGATAATGCACAGTGAAAGCATGGTAACACAGAGAGGTATTGTAAAGCATATTAAAAAGCATGACAAACTATAGTAAACTATGGCAAATTCATAGTATAACCAAGGGGAACGTATGGGAACACTGCAAAACTATCTTCTGCGCCACCAGCAGGTAGTAACTGAGGGCAGTTTGTTCCTTTAAAAAAGAATACAAACGGCTACCTCAACAGATCACAATATTCACTGATGACTTTTTATCATTCATGCTCACGAGATGAGCCAGAGGTCAGTCGTCATACATGCTTAAATCTCAATCAAAGGAAGTCCTGACTGAAATGGAGATACCCTGAGCAGATAAGGGTGCTTACTGCACAGTGTTCTCTGATTATCAGGTTCGGGTTTTATCTGATTGGAGCAGGACTGAAGTAAACAGCATATTTTCCACTGACGAGAGGGAATATTGTGAACAGCATGCCAAAACTTGTCTGGTGTAAAGTTAAAACTAGACAAAGAAAACAATGTATACAGAGACCTGAAGATACCAGTATGTGTATTAGTATGCAATTGTGCATTCATTATTATACAATAATGTGAAATGCCTAATAGCTCTGTTTTTACCCCCAATTTAGAATGTCCAATTACGTTCCCTCACAGCAGCAATCTCCCCCGACAGCTCAGGGGAACGGAAGGGTCAGTGGGCGCCCTCTGATCCAACAACCAAGCCCATTGCCTTTTTACACCCAGAAACTCGAGAATGGATGTCAGTGAGCTACCGGCCTCTGGAGGACAAAGGCCAGCCCTGCAAGTGTCCGCTTGAGCTCACTAGGCGCCTGGCCAGTAGGGTGCGCTGTAGCGTGATGAGGAGAAACAGTTCCTGCTGGTTTTGCATCCCTAATGCGGGGGAGCGCCAGCGTCAATGCCACACACCCTCTGGAATCACCAGGGAAGACCAGCAACATGTACTACCCTGACTGAATGACTCACACTGCACACCACACAGTGGCTCCCTGACTTGTTTCTAAGGTACAATGTGTAATCAAGCCAATATCACTCTGTCCTACCCACACCCACTACACTTTAAACTCACATTTCCAAAATAAAGGAAAAAGAAATAGCACACATCTATTTACTATATAGGTTTTAAAATATGTAGTTTTGAAAGAAATCTATCCAAACTTGATACCTGTATCTGGTACTAGACTGGATTAAAGAAGTATCAGATTGCATGGTCAAAGAACAACAGTAAAGATGTTTTTGTGTATTAGCTATGGGTATGCTCAATCTAATCTATTCCATTACAGTCATGTATGTATGTCTGGGATTTACTGTGTTAACTAAACACACCACACTGCTTTGTCACAATAGCCTATAGCACCATCTAGTGTTAAAACATAGAACTTCATTTTAAATAAAATACTGATATTAATTGGGGCAGATTTATTAAGCCTTTGTTCCAGATGTGTCATGTTATAGTATATCTGACCAGTAGTGTGATACTAATTCTCATGTATCTCGAAAAACTTGTATCTAGTTGTGATGAAACTTGGTAGTCACCTTATTTAGCATAGGTTATTGAGAGTATCATATTGGGGGGCATATATGGGGCTATTTGTCTGTCCATACATTTGTCGTTCTCTATGTCACACTTACATTTTTGCAGAATTCAGAATACATTATTAAAATTTAGCATAATATATTTGCATGGGCGCTTCTCATCTAGTCAAGAGTACAGGGTCCACATTAAAAACATGCAGCACCAGGAGGTTATACAGTAAATTACATCTACAAGCCTCGTTATAACTTAGGGCACTGCCTTTTTCTAAATGTTCTTAATTTATAAAACTGTTTTCAAAACTCTGTGGGGTACCTTCAAATGTAAATGATATTGTAGACAACACTATCATGTCATAGTGGAAGTTCATTTATTGAACCGACATCTATTTCCTGAAACTAGTGCAGCCATCTATAAATCTCCACAACTAGCCCTGCCGAGCCTGACGTAAAACCAGCGCTGGAATTTTTAACAGGAACTTTGTGACGATGATCCCCCTCTAGTGGCCCACAGAAGGGACTGCATGAAATTTTGTTTCTGCAATGAAGTGCAGGCAAACAATGCAGTCAAACGTGCTCACGTAGAATGATCTCCACAAGTACAAAAATTGTTAGATAAAGATAAGATGGACCCCGTTCGTAAAATGTTAAGGAATGTTTTGTTCAAGACTGTTTTTTTAATAAGTTTTTTAATCAAGTTTGCAGTCCACCAACCCTGGGTCATGTGACCTCAGCATTATCTTCTAGGTTCAAGCATACTATTGGTTAAAAGCAGGTCAGTCAATAGAGGAAGCAGCTGGTTGGTTTATCAGATGAAAGAAGATGTGAAGGGATGGGACAATTTCACCCTCCAAGTGAATTGACCAGGAAAGTACCACACTGAAAGCATGGCTTGCAAGCAGATTTCTTTAACCAAGTGTAGTACCATATGTAATGTTTTAAAATAAAAAGATGTTTACAATAACATGTGTTTCTTGCAAAACTGCACAGACCTATAAAACAAATGGGAGTGCACAACAGGTATGGTTTATGGAGTTGTTTTGTTGGCTACAATCACTTTATTAATTTCAAAAGTTTAGCTGCTATATTACAGTCTCACTTGCACGCACGGAGCTCTCCAACACAGCAAATACCTTGGATTAGATTTTCTTTGTATATACGGGAGTCTTTAAAACATGTTTGGCATTGTAAATATGCCAACTTGATTCAAATATCCTGGATAACTATAAATCAGCTACTCCCGTACAGTGTTGTTTATTTCACTGTCCTCGCGTTGACCTTTGCAGTCAGACTGGTGACATCTCTTCCAGCGCTGGCCTGGTAGATAACATAACCTCGGAAGACAGAGTTAATGGAGTTGAAGAACCTGGATTTCCCAGCGCCGACTGGACCGACGAGCAGAACAGGAGCCTGCCGAAATTAAATTGCATTACCAAAAACCTGAAAAAACATGCCAATTGAAAACTATCAAATGAGCAACTTACCAGGGTACACCAGTGTTTGCTCACATTTCCAATTCGGACATGCAGTAGCGCTAATAACAGTAATCACTAATATATAATGTTTATCGTCAATGTTTTAATTGTTAGTATAATTTAGTAATAATAATGTATACAAAAACTATCACGGGTTGCTTCCCTCCCATGCGGTAGATGGCGCTGTTCGAGAGACTCGGTGGTCGCTTGTTGTCCCGCTCGCTCGGCCATGTTGAAATAGTGTCTGTGCTTTTCCAGTGCTGAGAGCAGAAGAGCTGCAGCCCGCCATTGTGTAGAAAGCAGGTTCTATATAGAGACAGCGGCACTTAACTCTTAAATAGGCATTTCACACGCTGCCGCAGTAAATACAAACTAAACAGATTAAACGAGCCCCAAGGGAGAGATATGTCAGCCAGCAGCCTACTAGAACAGGTAAAAAAAGGCACTTTTTAAAATCTTTAAGAGGCACAAACAAAAAAATATCCGCTACTAGCAGTCGTAGTGCCAGAAACAGCCGTGGCTCTCTCTAGTGCCGTAGGCCCGACCACCTGCTATAGAACACATTGGTACATTTAAATTTCTTTATTTATTTTTTTTCTTCTTTTCTTCTCATAACTCAAACCTTCATGAATCACCTCGACCCAATCCAGAGACCGAAAGGCCAAGGGAATAAAGGTGAGTGGCATTTAACGGCGCATCTTATGTCGTTAATTATTTTGAGGGGTGTTCGTGGTCGCTGTTCAAACCTGGCGGTGTGTGTGTTGCGCTAGTTGCGGTGTTATAGGCCCGTTCCTTGGTGGGAATTGTTTTTATTTTATTTTTATATACATTTATAGTTAAGTTGTAAGGTACAACATGTATAAAGACAAGTTATGTTGAATATGAAACATGTTTAAAAATGGGCCTGTGCGGTTTTATTTATTTATTTATTTTTACGGATGTGCAATTTTTAATTAATATATAAAATAAGTGATAATTTACACGTGACACATTTTGGCTTATGAACACGTTTATAAAATTGTATTCCTCCTAAAATGCTAATATCCTACCGAAAATTAATTACGAGTGCTTATTTTTATACATTTTGTTAAACAAATCCAAAACTGTAATGTGGATAATTTGGGGGAAACTGTTAAACTTAAGTTAAAGTTTGGATTGTAATTAGAAATGATAAATTTGGTATTTTTTTTTACTTGTTTTGAGATGTGGAGTTATCTTACTGTTGGCCGTTTGACTATTTAAAACCGCGTAAATGTACGTTTGTTCCGGCGGATTACACAAATGTGGTATGTTTAGTACTTACCAGTGCCTTATTAAAACGGCGATAAGAAAGTCGGTTTAAGAAGTGCAGTGACTTCGATGAAAGGAACATGCAGGCCTCTGCGTTTAACAGTGATATAGTATAATTTCAGTCATTCCACATTTTACGTTACAAGAATACATGATCAATGTCCTATCAGGTTAAATGTCAATTCTACTCAGCCGTTAAACCCAAGTACCTGTACACTGATTGTATAGTCGGTGTAGTAAAAAAAATGCAATATTGTCAGGGACTTGAGCAGTTTTACTGGTAGATGCATAAGGCACTATGTCTGAAGTTCCTTCTCCCCAGATGTGACAGATGTGTGTGCACTTGTTAGAAGGCTAACACATAATCTCCCAACTCAATTCTGTGCGTTTTTACATGTTGTGCAAAGTGACCTGTGGAATGAGAAAAACAAACCTTTTAATTGAGGTGTGGATGATATAATTGTGTAATGTCTGTGATCTCTAATCGCAGCCCTTTTACATGGAGCTGTGTTATATTGTGTGCTTTGTCATATTTTTTTTATGATGGTTTCCAGTGTTTTACTGCTACTGGTGGGATGTCAGAGAGCTGCCCTTTACTGTATAGTAAATGGATAGTGAGCTTCTTCTGTCTAGAATAATTTCTAATAGTAGTTGTATTACTGGTTTGTTTGCTTAATCACTTGTCCCAATATGTAAATGACAGGGGCATGTGTCTACCATTTAAAAGTCACATCCTTTTGGTGGATGTCATTGTACACAAATCATTTCACTCTTAGAATTCAGTGAAACAGTCACTATTGACAATAGTCATGTGTTTGGTACCAAGGGTTAAATCGGTCCCTCAATGGCTGCGGTACTGTATTAATCTGAAAAGGGAATATCTGCAAGACCATCTTTCCACATCTGTTTTTCTGTATCAAAGGGGGGTGCCAATTATTATTTTGTATTAAATGCATATGTATGAGAAATTAACTTATTCTCTTATTGTCTTTTTATAGTGCAAAACGGAGCTGTGAACCAAAAGGACACTTTAAATGATGACGAGTTTGAGCCTTACCTGAACAGTCAGGCCAGACAGGTAAGATATTTTTTTAAGACTTGGAGAATTACTGGTATGAATTGCTTTCAGTAAAACAGAAATACATAAAATTGAGTCATTCCACTTCAAATCCAGATTTATAAAGACTTTGTGTTTGCCTTGGACATTCCCAACTGCTGTTATTATTATTTATTTCTTAGCAGACGCCCTTATCCAGGGCGACTTACAATTGTTACAAGATATCACAACATACATTATTTCACATTATACAGATATCACATTATTTTTACATACAATTACCCATTTATACAGTTGGGTTTTTACTGGAGCAATCTAGGTAAAGTACCTTGCTCAAGGGTACAACAGCAGTGTCCCCCACTGGGGACTGAACCCACAACCCTCCGGTCAGGAGTCCAGAGCCCTAACCACTACTCCACACTGCTGTTAGTGTTCAGCTTCCTTATTTTTTCATTGGCCACGGTGACTCGTTGGCCTATGCCTGATCAGCTGCAGGGTCTTATTAAACCAATCCAGCAAAACCAAGGTTCTTTAAGGACAGCTGTGGTGGAAGTAGTGTGCCAACTCCAGACACATTGGCATCCTTCCGACGCGTTCTATTTTGTTTAGCTCTGTCCTGATGAATAAAGCTTCATTTCCACTTCTGACATGCAACTTGAATTGTATGTAATCCACTGTAGTTTGTTCAATTTAAACTATACCTGATCTGTTTTACCTTTCTATGTATACAAACTGATTGCTAAAAGGAAAACATGTTTTGCTTGTATGGAGAATAGTGTCAGTAGGGGTGGGGGAGCTGGCAATATGCATTCATTACAACAAGGCTTTTTATCAACAA
This sequence comes from Acipenser ruthenus, assembly GCF_902713425.1. Lineage (NCBI taxonomy): Eukaryota > Metazoa > Chordata > Actinopteri > Acipenseriformes > Acipenseridae > Acipenser > Acipenser ruthenus. Next base: position 6,819,463 of record NC_081213.1, read on the forward strand.
TTCCCTTATCGCAGTTCCACTCTGTGCACACCTTTTGTAGCGTTACCTGATTTTTACTTTGCCATGACCGAGAATGATAGGGACTCCATTTATTTGGCCAGTTAATCTGGGATTCTGCATTGTGTACAATGTATGTTGCTAGTATGCAGTGGTGCCTTAACAGGTGTGTCAGGCTGTAGAATATTATTGGATAATAATGCTTGTTTATTTTTAGTGTGACAGCAAAACGGATCAAATGTTCAGTTCAAACTAAATATGCACTACTCACACATTTCTCCTTCTCCACAGAGCAATGCCTATACGGCCATGTCTGACTCCTACATGCCCAGTTACTACAGCCCGTCTATCGGATTCTCGTACTCCCTGAATGAAGCGGCCTGGTCCACTGGTGGCGACCCACCTATGCCCTACCTGACCTCCTATGGACAGTTGAGCAATGGCGAGCACCACTTCCTGCCAGACGCAATGTTTGGGCAGCCAGGGGCACCGCTGGGGAGTACGCCTTTCCTGGGCCAGCCCGGCTTCAATTTCTTTCCCAGTGGCATTGACTTTTCAGCCTGGGGCAACAGCAGCTCTCAGGGACAGTCAACTCAGAGCCCGGGCTACAGCAGCAGCTATGCTTATGCCCCCAGCTCCCTAGGTGGTGCAATGATTGACGGACAGTCTCCCTTTGCTGCCAGTGAGACTCTCAACAAGGCCCCTGGGATGAATAGCTTGGACCAGGGCATGGCTGGGCTAAAGATCGGTGCTGGGGATGTGGCCCCCAAAGTAGTGGGATCCGGACTTCCGGGGGGGCCTCCTAATCCTGTTTCGGCCCCACCTAGCATGCCTCCAGTGACCGTCGCGCCACCTAAGCCGGCTTCGTGGGCAGACATCGCCAGCAAGCCGGCCAAACCACAGCCGAAACTGAAAACCAAGGGAGGTGCTGGAGGAGGTAACCTCCCACCTCCCCCCATTAAACACAACATGGACATTGGCACCTGGGACAACAAAGGGACCATGCCTAAGGCGGCTGCCCCCCAGCAGGCTCCCATCCCCAGTAATGGGCAACCTCCCAACCAGGCTTCGCCACAGCCTAGCACAAATGCTGGTGGAGGGCAACAGCAGCCCCTCAGCAATGGACAGTTGGCTCCCTCTTCTGGGCAGCACCAACAGATACCTTTAGGCCACCAAGGGGTTGGGCAACAGCAAATACCCCAGGGCCCACCTTCTACCCAGGCAGCACCACCCACCCGCTGGGTGGCGCCCCGTAACCGTGCCAACGGCTTTGGGGATGCTGGGGCCGGGGCTGGGCAGTCACCACCCACTTCTGGGGCCGGGGGCGTGGCTGTCCCTTCGGAGCCACACCCAGTGCTTGAAAAACTGCGCTCTGTGAATAACTACAACCCCAAGGACTTCGACTGGAACCCCAAGAGCGGGCGTGTGTTTATCATCAAGAGCTACTCTGAGGACGACATCCACCGTTCCATCAAGTACAACATATGGTGTAGCACGGAGCACGGAAACAAGCGTCTGGACGCTGCTTACCGGTCTCTTGCCAGCAAGGGTCCCCTCTACCTGCTGTTCAGTGTGAATGGCAGCGGGCACTTCTGCGGTGTCGCTGAGATGCGTTCCCCTGTGGACTACAACACCTGTGCAGGCGTCTGGTCGCAAGACAAGTGGAAGGGACGATTTGATGTGCGCTGGATCTTCGTCAAGGACGTTCCCAACAGCCAGCTCAGGCATATCCGCTTGGAGAACAACGAGAACAAGCCGGTGACCAACTCTCGGGACACTCAGGAAGTGCCCCTGGACAAAGCCCGGCAGGTGCTCAAGATCATTGCTGGCTACAAGCATACCACCTCCATCTTCGACGACTTCTCGCACTACGAGAAGCGGCAGGAGGAGGAGGACAATGTAAAAAAGGTACATGCTTCACTGGAGAATGCTGCTTGAGCATGCTTACAAAACAGTTGTGATTTTGTTTATGTAACTCCTTTCATCATTAAAAAATTGTCTTTTACAGTTATGAGAAGGTCATAAAAAAAACGCATCTTTTAAAAGGCCACAGGAGTCTGACCAGTGTACCATAATTAAGTCCTCTAATAATTGATTCATTTTAGGTTGTACTAGTTCTGGGGACTAACTCTTGCATAGCAGTTTGAGCAATTCCAGCTCTGTGTACAGGTCCCTTGGGCTTGCAGGAAAACCTGGAATGGCTGAAAATGCTGTGTAACTGGATAACTAAATCATGCAGGCTGCTGAAGTGAGTGAATTCTAAATGCTTCCCACAGCAATGCCTCATACTCCCCAGCTTTGAGTTAGGAATCAATTTTCTGACCTAATAGATGGTACTTCTTACAACCGCATGGTTAGAGGGTAGCGGGCATTTTTATTTTGATGGATGTAAAGGAAGTTCATTTATCGTAATATATACACACAAGTTCACCTGATATCTTAGCACTTTGAGTTTGTAGGTTGTTTTTCTATCTGAGAAATGCATCATAACATTAATATTCAAAAAATAATTTATTTTTTCTTTACTTTTAAGCTGCATTCAGTGTATTTTGTACACTTGCATTCATCCATTGTTGAACCAGCAAACCTCCCAAATGTATCAGTTGTAGTGATATGAAATTATTGGTCTAAGTAAGATGAATTGTTGGTGACAAATGTATAAATCCAGGTAATCCCTGGACCATCAATAAAACAGATATTGAGCTACACTTCAAAAACCTTCATTTTATAAACTCAGAAATGTATTAGGCTTGTAACGATAGCGCTAATAATCAAATTATTTATCGATTGGGACCCCATGATAACAAATCGATAATATTTTAATGAAATTGAATATTCCATGAAATTAAACATATCTTGTGTAAATTAACTGTCGAACAATCTGTGTTGCTTCTAAAGGTTACTGAGTATGCATCTGTGAACAAATACAGGATGATGCAGAGATCAAGAGTAATCTGCTTTTGTTAATGTAGTTTATACATTTTGTTTTAAATATGTCCCAGCTACAGCTGTCTGTCTTGAGCGAAACTAATAATATTTAACATTACTACGTTGTCACTGTTTAAGATTTTTTTTAAACCTATTCGGTTTGAAACAATGCACTATCCGCAACCTTTTTAGATTGCTGTCTCGGTCTAAATGCTGCTGGATCGTAGCTCGACATATGTGATCCAGTGAAACATTGCAGGTTGTACAAAATAGTTTGCCACCAGTAGAATGCAAAATGATTGTACACGATCCGCTGCAGTAATTATTGTAGATTCACTCGCTTAATAGTATCGGTTTAGATCTCCTAGGATACTAAACCCGCCCCGGATGCCCATATCTACCAATCAGTGAGTAGAGACCAGAGTGGTTATTGGCAGCTGTTAAGTGTCAATAAATAAATCCTGTCCAGTTTTCTTTTTGAAATTGGAACAAGCTTATACTCGCATCAGGAACCTGGACCGATGCACATAACTTAATTGGATTTAAGTGCAGGGTAAAAGTACACAAAACAGACGTGGTTAGGCCTATACATGTATGAAAGATATTCTACATATCTTGGCTGCGATGTGGGCAGTAAGTCAATTAGTAATCCACATACATGTATGAATGAGATTTATACATATTCAAGTATGGAGACACAAAATAAAATTATCAACCGGAGTTGTCGCTGTTGGAAGTTGCAGGAAAGGGTAGGCTACCTCTAATGTACTGTTTAGAAAAATGACAATCTAGTTATATTCACTGAAGATGCAAATCTAAGTGGCTGTGCAAAGTCATGTAAAGTTTTGATTAAAATATGTGAAATGCATCGCTGCGGCCACGGCACACTGGAAGGGACTGCTGCTTTCACTAGCAGAAGCTGGGCCAATTCAGAAATTGTAACCAACAGCAAATTAAAAACAAATGAGAGATCGAATTATTTCCATGTGAATAGGCCATAATGTTAATGTACTTTTTTTTGTTTTCTCCTTTGGACAATGGGGTTGATTTTATTTATTATTTTTTTCTTAATTTACCGTTATGGTTACACTGGAAACAACTTATTGTTCCCTGTTACTGTGAGGGAAGTTTTTTGGTTTAAGCATTTTAACTAATGATCCATAATTGTCGTTAGAAAATACAACCTAGTCAACACATTTACAACTAAAAATAGCTTACCTTGAAAAGCATTTTTATTTTTAAATAGTTCCAGTACATAAATATACTAGATTGGGACTGTTCAAAGAAATGCTGCAGCAAACACAACCTGGAAATACAAGCAATGTAACTTGGTTAACTAATCTGAGTACAACAGTATACGATGCTGCATGTATCTTGGCCTGTTTATTATTTGGACTGCAGGTGCCTGATACACGGTTCAGGAAATGCAACTGTTGAAAAGCAAGCATTAAAGAACTGGAAAGCCCCAAACATGGTTATTTAGCAGACGCCTTTATCCAAGGCAACTTACAGAGACTAGGATGTGTGAACTATGCATCAGCTGCAGAGTCACTTACAACTATGTCTCACCCGAAAGACGGAGCACAAGGAGGTTAAGTGACTTGCTCAGGATCACACAATGAGTCAGTGGCTGAGGTGGGATTTGAACTGGGGACCTCCTGGTTACAAGCCCTTTTCTTTAACCACTGGACCACACAGCCTCCTATATTCATGCAGTGTTGACATCAATAAAAGTTTGCAAGAACAAAAACTTTAAAATGTACAGACAGTATAAGCCACCATGCCCACAGTGGCAGAATTGCTTTGAAGGGTGGGTACCAGCTTTTACTTACTTAATAAAATGTTTTTTTATTGAAAGAGATGCTAGGACCATGCAGCAAATTGAGTAGAGCGTGTATTCACAATATTTACAAACTTCACAATACTTAAAAGCAGTGATTTACGTTTTACTAAGCAATACTTTAAAGCTTTTAGGAAATAATGGACTATTTTTTTAAACTCACGAAGACAGTGTAATCTGTTGGTTAGAGCCGAGAGCCCCAAGTAGACCTGGGTTTTACACCTAGTTCTTCCAGTGGCATACTTTATTGCTGGAGGGGAAAGCTGGGACAATACTGTAAAGCCACAAATATTTGCAACCAAAATATTTGGGGAATCGCACCCATAAAACCTGTTTGCTCCAGAAATGTTGTCGATCTGTTGCAATAAACAAAGGATGTATTGTTAGTAGATGGAAGTTGCACATTTAACGTCTTAAAATTCTTACACTTGCTGTGTATGTACCTTTTTCTGAAGTTATATTGCCACAGATGTGGTAGTGACCAGTTTCCTGATTTAACTGAACATTTTGTAAAGTTTTGATTCCAATATTTTGTATTTCCAAACTCTGTAAATGTATGCCGATGGTTGTATTTGAAATGGACAAGAATACACGTTACTGCTGTGCTGTTGGTGTAGTTTTCTTATTTGCCAGAACCTCAGTGAGAGTGTGCTTTTGGTTAGAATTCCCTTTTAAATGCTCTTATCTATACAGACCCAGGTTGAGTGAGTAGGTTGGTGATACTAGCATTTAAAGATAAACATTAGGTAAACCCCTCCACGTTTCAGCATGTATACAAGATATAGTCCAGTAAACTCCCTCCCTCCATTCATCTAGCTTCATAAAATGATCAGCTTTTACAGATCCCAATTAGCACTGATCTTGAACTAACATTCAAACAAGATCAGAGCTAATCGGGGTCTGGAAAAGAGCTGTAAAAAGTGTGGTCTTTACAGGGAGCTGGGTATTATTTCAAGGTAGTTGAATCGCTTAATATAATCCCTGAAATGGCTGCATCTGTGAAACCAGTCTCTAATTTAAAGTACATCTGAAGATCCCTTTCTATTAGAAACAGCTTATTTTACACTGTCCCTTTTGGCAGTTGTAGTAAAGAAAGTATAACAGTTAACACTTTCTGTTTTTATGTGTTGTCTTTTTTAAAATCTGTTTCTCTTGTTTATTTTCAACAGGTAGAAGTTCAGGGAAGCGAACCCTACACCAGTAACCCAAACAGGAGCCATTACAGACTGCAGGTACAAATCCATTTGTCTTGCTCCCTTTCTATTATCTTCACATATTCAAATACTCTTTCCGATAGTACGTAGTTAAGATCTTGTAAAAACCCTCTTCAGGTTTGTTTCCACTAATTTTACAATTTACAATATGTTGTTGTTGTGTGCTCTATTGGAGCCTGAAGTTTGACCCACAGTCCTTATCTTGCCCCCAGTGACAGGTGGCACTATGGATACATACATCTCTTTAATTCTTGGTTTCTGTGGCTACACTCTTGTCACAAAGCAGAAGCAATTACTGTAAAACCAAGTAACCATCTTAAGTTTTAGTTTCATAACCGATAATCCTTTCTTCAGTACTACATTGCAGTAATTGATTTGACAAACTATACAAATGTTTATAATTTGTGATGTATCGCTGCAACCCTACTTTGTAAAAGTAAAATTAACTTTAAAAGTGAATCGCTGTTTAGGGCTGTGTTTGAAGGTTCGTTGACTAGCCAGGAATTCAAAGGTAGTTTTAAACAGTCGAAGGTTTGTCAGGTGGCATTCATGCACTGTGTTTTTTTTTTTTAACGGAAACCATTTGACAAAGTATGAATACTGTAAATCACACGTTAAATGTCACATGCATGCAAAAGATGGATCTCTGGATTTGTGTAATGCATATTACGTAAACAAAAGTTGTTAAAAAACCAATACCAAATCGTTATACGTATCAACTATACAGCGCCGCTGCCATGTATGGAGCAGGGTCTAGTATCCAAAGCACGGGGGTGGGGTGGGGTGGGGGGGTACCTATAGTGGTTGTAGTGCTTCAGTAATATGTACTGAATACGTAGTGTACAAGATGGTGTAAGAGTAGTGCTATGGTAGAGTATGTTTGAAACATATAAAATATACATGAACACTAATAATTAATTTCGAAAACTGAGCACCGTCCGTCCCTCCCCTCTCCCAGCTCACGTTATCCAGAGGCAAACCTTTAATTTCTTCTTTTGCCATCTTGACAGCAAAGCTTTGTGTATGGTAACCTGTATTGAAAGAAATGTTTGGAAACCCCTCTGCTGTTTGGGATTTCTTTAAATGCCCAGACAACCAAAAAATGCATTTTTTGAATGCAAACTGTGCAAGCGACACAACCAATCTCCGGCGTCACTTGACAAGCGTAAGTTCATATTAATATTTTTAGTAGTAGTAAAATGTGACTGATAACCTGCTTGGAATGGTGACTGTTAAATAAAGCTTTGTTTTGCCTAAGTCAGCTGCAATTGGTGCTGCTGCACTTAAAACATATTTTTATTTTTACTGAAATTATGAAAGCATGATTACTGTTCTGTATAATGTGTTTTTAAACTACATGTGTGTTTTATTCCATTTTGATGGATTACCTGTAAAATAGGATTTTCAATGAACTATAAACAAGTAGCTGTGGTGACGTCACCAGTAAATTATGCAAGTTAGTACCATCAAAGGTTTGAACCTTCCTTCGGTAATGTGTTCCGAACCTTCAAAGGTCAAAATATGTCCTTTGCAGCCCCACCGTTATTTACATGCAGAAAAGAGTCCCTGTCTTTTGAGCAATGTAGTGATTCATACTGTGGGATGCAGAGTTTGCTGTCTTGGGAGATGGCTGTCAGAATTCCTCACCATAACACCCGCCTGCTGATGGTTCTTGTCAAAATTGCCTTAAGCTGGAGCACAAGAAGTCCTCCTTTCTTTAGTGTCAGGCAGGTTTTGCAGTTTGCAGGTTTGTAATCGTGACATTGTTGTATCTGTAATTATTATTATTATTATTATTATTATTATTATTATTATTTTTATTTTATTTTTTAGCAGACACCCTTATCCAGGGCGACTTAAAATTGTTATAAGATATCGCATTATTTTTACATCTGTAATGTTGTGATTTATAGAGGAAGCAGCTTTAAATCCCCCTGCCCTGCTGATTTATGTTGCTAGTCTTTATTTTGCAGACATTTGAGTATAAAAAAAGACACTTGGTAAAAAGGTATGCTGTCCAGGGTTTATAAAACATAGTGGTGGGCAACAAAATAAAAAATCTTCACTTGATATTGTGCATGTGTTTTGATATCGTTCTCTAATATCAAATTCTTCCAAAACCTATAAAACTATAATCAGTCAATTTTCGTTAATTCGAATTTCAAGGGACCAGCAAAAAATGGTGTTATCAGGAGTCTCTAAGCCAAATGCATATACTGTCAGTTTTTATTTCAGTTAGTCACACTGAAAGCAAATTTGAATTACAGAACAATGAAAAGTCTTATGCATTTAAAAGTACTGTGGATTTTATTAAATACAGTTGTAAGTGAACTTTTTAAAAGTTTTCATTGCAAATGAACTGCACTTCATACCTGCATGTACCGATCAGATCACAGGTATTTTTAAACCACTGAAGCAAGGTGTCCTTGGCATCAGGTATTGAACAAATCAGAAATGCTGACGACCTGCATCCACAGTTTGCTGTTCATAAGCCTGTATTGTACCCCGGTTTTTGGTTGACAAAGGGTATGCAGCAATGTTGAAATCTACAGCGACATCTTTCTGTTTCTTGTATGGTGGTGCATTATCCACCACTTTCAACACCTCCACTTTTGTCTGCAAGGATAGTGCACATTTTTGCGCTACTTCATGGAAATGGGGTTGATGAGTGCAGGCTATGGCAAATCGAAATGCATCTTGGGATCTGTAGTCTAAAAACAGATCTAGAATACAGAACAGAAGTGCAAATCTGGATGCAAATTAATACAATTTGCAATACCCTTTACACTCGGGTGTTTTGTTTTCAAATGTCTTCCCTGGAGAGCTCCAAAATATAACTTTGTGGTCCTTTGCTTCATCATATCCTTGGAGTAACACCCTACGGACTGCCAGTAGTACCAGACATGCAGAATGCAAATAGCATTTGGTACCTAAATGCCAATCCATAGAATAATATTCTTAAATAATACTTTAGTGTGTGGTGTTTCTTTGCCTACCAGGCTGACAGTGATTATTATGTATAGGGTTTATTGTATCTTAATATAAAATAAACGTGATTGTACTGTGTTAGAATTTTAGCAGTACTAGCAATAAAAGGCATGTCTCTGAGCTTATTGATCAAGCAAAAATGATCACTATCAATACCATGCCAAAATATTGATATTGGTGCCCATCACTAATAAAATGGTATCTTGGTAAGATGCCTGCAATAGTCTGAACACTCAACCATTGGCAGTATTATTGACAAACAGCTACTTGTGTTTGAAACACTTTTTTTCATGTTGCAACTGAAAAGTAATTGGGGGAAATTGTTTTAACTTGTAATTACCTAGCAACCTATGGGGATTTTAGAGACATGGCAGTAGAATTACTGACTGGTTTCACATAGCCCGTTAAGGATTTACTGTTAACATTTGTTAGTCTAGTACCCCTTTCACACAGATGAGTTATGACGGCTCCGAATCGGCACTGATGTGGCATTTTGGTCTGTCTGAATTGCCTATACCGTCACGGAGGGGTCATATTTTATGCCTTCTCTGAACCATCAACTCCTTTGTGTGAAATGCTATGCCGGCACTGAAGCACTGTAGTGGGTGTGGATTGAAAGTCAATATCCCACGTGACTGTATACCGGATGTGTTTTTTGTCGTTGGTGTTACATGCTTTAATTTTTTTCAAGTACATTGGCTGATCAAGAACAAGGTAGTGATTGCAGTCTGGGGTAAGTTAAGGAATTGTTAACTGTACGGGGAGGTGATTTCACAAATAGAAGGGACGGCGCATGATGCTGTAATTTATGGGAGAATTGTCGTTGCCATGAAAACGACCTGTTGACTGACAGGTTTGAAAGTTGTACTCGTATGATCCCTTTGGCTGTGTGAAAGGGTTATGATGGTATTATACCGGCATAGATTGCGCAGTTTTGTGCTGTGTGAATTGGTATTTTAAAGATTTTTTTAGACGGCTTAGTACTGGCATTTGTGTGTGAAAGGGGCTCAAGAATTGTGAAACCAGCTGTATAGATGTAGTCCTAAGTTGGGAAGATATCACATATCATGAAAGATGTTGTCTGCTTGGGTAAACCAGTAGCTCTTACACAGAATTGCAAAGTGGTTTGAGGCAGTAGGTAACAAGTGTGTGGTTGAAAATGCTATGCAGTGGAAGTGCTAGATGTTGGTGGCATGGGATGAGACGAGCTTCCTTTTGTGTTTGCAGTCCCTTCTGCTTTGTAGCTTCGGTTGAAATGTTTTCTTCTGGTAGGATTGTGTATTTTGGGAACTCGTTGCAGCTTCCAGTGCTGCAGTTTTGCAAGCAAATGCGTACAGTGTAAAATATACAATGTAGTCTTGCATGTACTTTCAAGGTTTCTTGTGGAAAACAGATAGTTAAACCTGAGTACGTACATGACTAATTTTGTAGCACAGTGACAGTGTTTGTAATTTTCTCCTCTTGGAATATCATTGTTGATTTAAATATTTAAGATAAAATTAAATGAATGTAGGAAGTGGTATAAACCATTTTTTGCATATCAGCAATCCCGAAATTGTGGACAGTGCTGCTTTTTTTTTTTTTTTTTTTTTTTTTTTTTTTAATTTCTTAATCTATATTTAAGCAGTGCTGACATCTAATCTGGTGTTACAAAGCTTTGTATTTGTTTCTTCTAAGACTCCTTGTTATCGTTAAAATCCATTGAGGAACTTAGTGCTGCCAACTACTGAATTGATCTAGTAACTCCTTATTCTGAAACCTGAGGGTTTTAATAGTTGAAATGTTAAACATTTAACCACATCTTAAACGATAAGAATTTTTGCCTGAACTTTTAAAGGTTGTCAAAAAATTGCAGGTCAGATAACCGTCTTACAACAGTAGTAAGTGTACAGTGCAGTCCAATTTCGGCCCATGTCATATTTTTCATTACTTCAGTTATTTCTGTATACAATGAAATGCTCTACACAATCACTTATATAAAAGTACAGCAATTTATTTGATAATAAAAAAAAAGTGATGGATGGCTTTTATGATTAGTTACCAACATTCCCAGTATGTTAAAGGATTTATTATTATTATTATTATTATTATTATTATTATTATTATTATTAATTTTATGTATTTATTTTTACACCGGTACAGAATTAGTCGCATTCTAACTTCTCTTATGTTTTTTGTTTCAGGAGCGCCAAGGCCGTGTCAAGTAACAGATGTCTGTCTTGAGCTAAAGACTGCGATGGCTCACATCTAGATCGTCTCTTTTTTTTCTTTCAGTAACAAAACAAAAAAATCCCAGAAAATAACCAAGGACAAAAAAATGAATAAATGAAGACTCTTTCTTGATTTTGTTGACTTTAAAGACTTTTCAAACATGTAGTTTAAAAGAAAAAAAAAAAAAAAGAAAATATCAGAACTTTCAAAACAATTATTCATAGGACTACAACTTAAACAAATCTATAGCTTTAGATGAATTGGTCAGTTTCTTTCGCCTTTCTTTTTCTTGGTTTTTGTGATTCCACTGTGTATTTTTGTTCTCCCCCCCCCCCCTTTTTTTTTTTTTTTTTTTTTTTAGAAAAATGAAACTTCTAATTTCAGTCCATCAGCAAGGCTTTATTTTGTAATTCCACACTGGGTGGAAATACTGTCCTTGTTGCTTCAGGTGTCCACAGACCCAATTTATTATCGCCCTTTGAAATTGGCAAATGTATATATTTTTTTTTCCACCCCCAAGGAGAATATTGCATCAAGGATTTGATAAGGCCGTCCTTCTCGCTGGATTGCAGCTCAAGTACTCGAGGAACCTCTGTTTGTGTCATCTCCTTAAGAACTTTAAACAAAAGAGAAAGAATTAATGCTTGGGGGAGAGTCCTGAGTTTTGTTATTATTGCATTGAAGAAAAGAAGAAAAAAAAGAACAAGCAAACTATTACCAATTAAGTCTTGGTCTCTATATGATTTTATAGTCTACATGGGCTGTGTTCTGTCCGTTGAGGAAAAAAAATAATTATTTTTTGAGGAAGTGGAATTGATGTTGCTATGGACTGCTTTTTTCTCCGTTTCTTGTTAAGTCAATGAAGAGATGGGCTTTGCCTTGCTCTCTCACTATTAATCAGTTCTCCGTAATAAATGTGATATCCTACAGCAGCAACCCTGTGTGCATTCCCCTTGTTTGATTGCCATGAAGCACTTTTTCTCTTCTGTTTGTCACAGATTTGGTATTTTAAATCTTGACGTTCTATATTAATACTCTGTTCCAAGCATGACCCAAATTAGTATCATTAAATAATCAGGGTGAGTGCATACCTAAACTCAACATTGAATAGCAACGGCACTAAAACCCGATCCTAATCTCAACGATGACAGCTGTTGAGTTGCAGCACTGGCTCAACGGAAACAACAAACTCCTCAGCACTACTAGCTGGTGAGCTAGCCAACACAAAAAGATAGCAGCACCCACAGCAATGTTTTCTTCTGTATGTATATGAAATATAGAGATCACAAGGAACAGCCAACTTTCATTCACAATACTTAAACAATTATAATAGTAAAATGTGTTACTTTTTTAATGCATTTGAATTCGTATAGTCCATCTTCATTCAATAAAGCGTTCCTGACTGCCCGAAGATGACCTTTCAGTGATGTTTTTGTTGTCTGATAACTGGTTGAGTTCAGGTATGCAGCCATAGTTTCAACACTGAACTAACGCCTCCCAGGTGTACCACTTATTTGTTTCGGTAGGAGCTTTATATACATCTACATACTCGGGGTATTTCTCAGTGGCATTGGGCAGTTTTTATTTATTTTTTTAGTTTTACATTTAAAACAAAAAGCGGACCACAAGATTATATGTAATCGGCTAAGTAGTTCACATGTAAAACTCCTAAGCTAACATGTTTAGAAAAAGGTATTAGCCACAGTAACAAAGTCCCCTTTTATGTAGCATGCTTGGTATGTGTGTCAAACATGCCTTGGTTCTTTAAATACTGTACTACTAAGAATTAAAATATGGTGTCGCCCATTCATCTTGTATGCATCCGCTGAAATGTTTTCAGCAGCATAAACAAAGTGTTATTTCAAACTGCACTCAGAACTGGATTGTTTTGCCGTTTATCTCCAGAAACAAAAGTGAGAAATCAGTAATGCCACTTTAAATTAAATCCATGTGTGGTCCAATTTCGTTTGGAAATTTGATCTTAACAACTGGAAAAATATCTGTCTTCATTTATTTTTGAGCAGCATCTTGGATTGCAGTTGGTTGATTGGTAGGGGTGTCCAAAGTTATTAATCAACAGGATTATTTTAGTGTCCTTAACTGCATATTGATTTAATGCGTTAAGTCTGCGTGGGGTTTTTTTTGTTGTTGTTTTGGTCTGTCTTGGTGAACTGTTTAATTTTCCAATCTGGGCAAAGAAGATTTATTCTGGGGGAAATAAAGAATGACAGGTAAGAAAGCCATCATGGTGCTGGATAGATCCTGGAGGTGCTAAATAAATAAACCCTGCACGTCAGGACCAAACACAAGGGATGCCGTTTTTAAATAACAAAGTATTTAATATTGAATTACACTTGTTGAAATTCTTCTGTTGTATTAAAAGGTAATGCTATTTATTGCCTTTGTCTTTGATCTGGACACCGCCCACTCGCAAGTTGTGACCTCAGTTTTCTTCCAAGCTTATTGTGCACTATAAGTCTGTTGTCGGGTGTGGAGGTGATCTGAAACTGTTCAACCAAACCTATCCCAAGCAGCTGTTGTTTTAACTTGCCCGGGTGCCAGAACGAGTTGAACAACTCTACAGTGCATTTAAGAGGATACATCATCGCTTTTATGATCTGGGCCTATTATATAAAGGAATGCACCTTGACAGTATTGTGTGTAAATGGAAATAATTTTAAGTTCACTGATACTTTTTTAAATAATACATCTTGAATAAGATTCCCTAATAAAACATTTTACAAGTAACATTTTAAAAGCGATTGGATGGCAAAGCCAGCTTCTTGTCCTTTTGAGGGGGGTACAACAACTGAATCAAACCCAAGACCAGTGATAAGGCAGCAGTATCCAGCGTCACCCAGCTGTAAACAGGATTATGGTAAAGATGATATAAAATGTATATTGCTGGCATTACAATGAGCAAATATGTGAACAAGTGCCAAGTTTGGCCATGTAGGAACTGATGAACCTTTCTATGAAAGATGTGCTGATTATATTGCTTTCCAGTTTATCAGTCATTCTTAAATGAAGCAGTTTGTTTCACCAGTACCACCCAATGCGTCCTTGTCCCTGCTCTTACATTCTGGGGTGGGGAGTGGGGGTTGCAAAGTAGTGACGTTGAAGATTCTCTGTCCCGAGTAGCAACACGAATGAGAAAAAAAACAGGCAGGAATTGGTCCAGTTTACAACTTAAAATTAAAATAAATTATACCAAACGTGAAATGTAAATATTTTGAAAGCACGACGCTGATTTATAACAAACTCAAACATGTCGTTCCACTAGAAGTTACAGCAATGAAGTGCGTAACGTTACGGTCTCGTTTTCACTGAAACTTTTGTGTTTTAAAAGTGGGTAAATGCTTTAACGATAACCGAATTACTCTGTTGCCAGCTTCTGATATCCCTTAAGCAAACATTTCACAGCTACATACTGTAACTACTGCTACATTAAACAAATAGCGGTACAACGTCATCAAAAAAAAAACGTTTTAGAGTAGCAGCGGAAAACGAGTAATGTATTGCATGGGCTTTACAAAGAGCCTGTGGTAATAATGCAGAGTAACTATTTTAGAGCGTCCATCTCCCCACATTTGATATATAACATACTTACAAACTCGAGTTAAGTTTGATACATTTCACCTGCTTTCCACAAATAACGACACTTTGTATCAAATATAAACCAAAAATAAACTGCTAAATAAGCACCGCAATTCGGTGAATGTCGAAAGCAGAAATATGTAGCAAAGTTTTAAATAACATGTTTACCCAGCTAATCACAAATAAAATAAGGTCATCTAGGCAAATTTGTCAACACCAGCCTGTGTCTGTCAAAACCATGCCTAATCATTTTTTTCCTAATATAGGCACATTTAAGCAATGTAACATTTTAAAACAGTAATGAGCATCATGAATGACAAAAAACAGGCAATAATTGGGTCAGTTTACTACGAGATAGCGTGCTGCGCTTTGTCAACATAGTTCTTATTCTTAAAATAAATTATACAAAATGTGCAATAAAAGCATTTTAAAGCACGGCACTTGTGTATAACAAACTCGAAAAAAAGTCATGTATTGCATTGATTTGTATGTATAACATTGCCTACCAGAAAGTATCTAATACTGTAACGCACCAAGCCCGAAAACGCACAGCAGACGGAACAAGACATACACATGAGCCTAAACCTCGTTTTAAATCTATGGTAGGCCTACCTTTTCTTTAGAGCATGTATAAATAATTCTACTCCTAGCAATATTAATAATTTCTTCTGCAAGTCAATCTCTCCTTTTGGTCTCGCTCGGTTTAATTTCTTCAGTTTTCCATCTGCTGTCACAAACCTATACATTTCTCTTTGACTCATCATGATGTCAATAATATTATTATAAAAATAGAATGTAATTCTGTGTTGTCGATATAATCACTGGACAACGATGAACTGTCAATCAAAAATTATTAGAAAAGAATGATGTTTGAAAAACGTATTTTATTCGTTTGTGAAGAAAACTTCAACCAGCACTTATTCAGGTGACTGGAAGTGCAGGTGCTTCCCTTCAGTTTTATTGGCCCTGCTATAGGTACAGGTACCTCTGTTTTGGCTGGGGAAAATTTAATTAAAAAGGAGTGTCATACAGTACCCGTTTAGTGAAAGATCATGCATAGAACCTGTATGCCTGTAACAGTGCAGAATCTAGAACATTTTAGATTTAATACTGTCAATGACAAATGTGTTAACTAGAGGTTTTTTTTTGTTTTTTTCTAATACACACTGGTATCACAACTAGCAAATAGAAGCCATACAGGCTGGTTTCAGATACAGATTACTAGGGATGCTACAGAACCACAGATGTCCTATATGGTTAGAATTTAAAATTACACTTCAGGCTTTTGTGATAACCAAATCAATACAATTAAATAAAAACACATGCAATTGCTTTAGATTTACATAAACATACTTATTCAATAAGTTAGAGGTCAAGGTGCATCATCACATTTGTCTTAATGTAGCTGCTGTTTACTTCATCATCCAGTGCATTGTTACTATTGAACAAGCAGTTTAAAAAAAAAAAAATATTCAAAAAAAAAAAAAAAATTGGCAATTCCAGAGGACAAAGACCAAGATACACCAATATGAATACAAAGTTTTATTCTTGGAAGTATTTAATCTTGAAAAGTAAAATGTAAGTTTATTATTGATTGCACTGTTGAGTATGCAAACTTCCTTAATTTCAGAGTACCAATAAATACTTCCTTTTAACTTATTCAGTGGAGCTGTTTAAATCAACTCCATTTTTTTTTGCAATAGATTCCCCCCCCCCCCCCCCCCAGATCAGTCTGCTGATCAAACTTTGACTTGTTTAGAAAGTTAGTTAGTGCAGATCAGGGTTTATGAAACTAGGCATAGGCCATCTAGAAGCAAGGGTAGGTAGTTAAAAGGATTAGTGCCAATAATGGTTTCTGAAAGTAATCATTTCATTGGAGGTCAAGCCAGGTGGTTTCATTTACTAGTATAGTTTTACCACGAGACTACATACAGCAAATCTACACACGTTCTTGAAATTCACTAGCAACAAGCTAGTTTGGTGTACTGTGTGCCTAGGACTTAAAACAAATAAATATTCAGCTTTAAGGCTTTATTGAAAACATAGGATCTCAACATCTAAGATTTAACAGACAGAACCACAGCGACCAGCAACAAGAGCCCAGAGACAAAGACAGCAGCAACTCCCACGAGTGGAATAGAGTGGGGCAGTGGAGAATAGTTTGAAAGAACAGGGGTGAGAAGAGGGTCAGACTGGATTTAAAAAAAAAAAAAGCCCCCCCCCCACCCCACAACCACCCCACACCCACCTCACACCCACCCCACACCCACCCCACACCCTTAGTCTTCATATGGAGGACCAAGACAAATGCATGACCTCATGAGACTAGTAGCTAGTGTTCTTTGCTGCATGAATGCCTCAGGAGGCTAGCATGCAAATCATTTAAAATACAAAAGGGAAAAGGAAACAGCCACAGGGTAAAATGCACATTACTTTAGAAGTTGTTTTACCAATTAAAAAACAAAGCGGTCTAGCATTCAGAGTGCCTTATTCTATATTGCCAACCAAAAACAGAAATTCTCATACCATGCAGGTTGGCATATAAAAATGAGACCTTAATAAACTTGCACACTACTGTAAAACCTAGTTACACCACTACCTTGAGAGAGATTTATATCTATATTATTATTATTATTATTATTATTATTATTATTATTATTTATTTCTTAGCAGACACCCTTATCCAGGGCGACTTACAATCGTAAGCAAATACATTTCAAGTGTTACAATACAAGTAATACAATAAGAGCAAGAAATACAATAACTTTTGTTCAAGCAAAGTACAAGTGTGACAAACCACAATTCAATAATACAGCAGATAATAGTGATAGTTACATCAGGATATGATTAAATACAAAGTACTACAGGTTAAACACTTGGCAGATTACAGTATTCTGAAGTACAGGATTAAATGCAGTAAAATAGGGGGCAGATAAGAGCAAAATAAAGCACATTTAAATGAAGGGTGATAGTGTCCCAGGATACAAACAGAGGAGTTCTACAGGTGCTGTTTGAAGAGGTGAGTCTTAAGGAGGCGCCGGAATGTGGTCAGGGACTGGGCAGTCCTGACATCTGTAGGAAGGTCATTCCACCACTGCGGAACAAGGGTGGAGAAGGAGCGGGCTCTGGAGGCAGGGGAGCGTAGCGGAGGTAGAGCTAGTCTTCTAGTGCAGGCGGAGCGGAGAGGTCGAGTGGGGGTGTAGGGAGAGACCCCCATCACCTGCAGCTTTGATGTCAGCAACTTCCCCCTCAGGTTTCATTTGGACCGGTCCAGCAGAAACATAACCATGCGTCTTCCTGAAACTATCAACACTGCAGGCTGGGGAAAAAAAAACAAAAAACAAACAAACCCACACACCTTGGTCAGCACCAGCCTTCTGGTGCATCAGAATTCCTATAGCTGTACTGGATAGAATCGTACAACAAGACTGGACCACACCAGCAAAATGCCAAGGAGGACTTTCACCGACTGTTGGCTCAATAGACCGGTCTACTTACCAGATCTCTGGTCTCCAGGCACACATGTTTTATTGCAGGTATCCTCCAGGTTAGGATCACAAACTACTGCCATGCAATGGAAATACACCTGAGGAGGGAGTGTGACAGAAACAGTGCTTGTTAGGATTAAAGGGGACAGGGACTGCCACACTCTTAGTGCAATACCTTGCCGTTATTGAAGTTTAAGAATTTAATACAAAGACCAAATTATTCTGGGTTAATGGAGGGACATTAACCTGTCTCCAGAAGGCAGGGTCCTTGTTAGACCACTGTGCTTGGACCTCAAGCCTCTTTAGGTGGGAGGAGCTCCCAGTGAGTGTGCTGGCCAGCACTGGGTGGAACTGGGTCCTGTAGGAATCTCCAGTGACCAGGCAGCTGTAGAGAGGAGGAACAAAAGAAATCACTGCAAGCCTGCATTGGAAGCACAGATGAATGGGCTGCACTAGCAGGGCAGCAGTGTGGAGTAGTGGTTAGGGCTCTGGACTCTTGACCGGAGGGTTGTGGGTTCAATCCCCAGCGGGGGACACTGCTGCTGTACCCTTGAGCAAGGTACTTTATCAAGATTGCTCCAGTAAAAACCCAACTGTATAAATGAGTAATTGTATGTAAAATAATGTAATATCTGTATAATGTGAAATAATGTATAATGTGATATCTTGTAACAGTTGTAAGTCGCTCTGGATAAGGGCATCTGCTAAGAAATAAATAATAATAATTATAATAATAATAATAATAATAATAATAGCAGACCCCCCTCACCTATCAGTGACCAGGTCCCATTGAGGGCTGGCATCCAGTTCAGGGGTCAGTGTGGCCCAGCAATCCTGCAGGATGAGGTGGTCAGCCAAGCTGTAGGGGTGCAGGAGCTCAACCTGTAGGAACAGGGGTTCCAGCAGAGACTGGGACACGGAACGTAGAGTAGAACTGGGAGTAGCTTATATCTGCAGAGAATGAAAGATTGTCTCCTGTATTCACTGCTATGCTTTTAAAGCTCTTGGTCAAAGCCCACATGAATGGGTTCAGCACTCATTCCATATCAATGGAACATGGGAGTTAATCAAATCTGGTGGGCCAATGTGTACAGCTTTGGGAGTTAATATGAAGACTAGAGCAGAATTTGGCAAATATAATATGTGGAAAGGAGATTAGAGTTAGATACCTACCCCTTGCTATTCGAACCTTCAGATTCATAACATCTCTCGGTCTCTTGTTGCCTGCAAAAAAGACTTCAGGATTCAAGCTTTTTAAAAAAAAAAAAAACCCACACAGACTAGGGCTATGAATAAGGCTGTATTTCACAGCAATAAATGGCATTCACTGCCTAAAGATGGGTATTAAATATATTTTGCCATTAAACATTAAAGCATATCCATTCAAAAAGTGCCAATTCTTAAATTATACAAATATGCTTCTATGTAAATGCACAGCTGAAATAAATGCCAATTTGTAGAATATTGTTTTATATCCACCTTGGACATTCTACTTTCACCAGTGAATTACGAGACAGATGTAAAAGTGCAATCTAGCAGAAACATTGCAGATTTGATGCAGCTGGTGTTCAATGAAGACATTAAAGAATTTGTACAGCTCTATGTAGTGTGCAAGTCATTTACAGGAAAGTCTGCTAAGTTCCTAAATGCAGTGCAACAGAGTGCATCAATAACAAACATTTGCTGTATTTAAAGCAATAACTATCACACACCCACCATCAATAGTAATTTCACAGGGAACTACACATGGCAATGGGTAAAATGTCATGAAAATTGAATTAACAGCTTTAGTTAAGAGCCCAGTTGCACCTATATAGCCCCAGGAGATGAGCCTGGTTAAGCTTGCCAGATGGTCAATACCTTTGGCCATAGGATCATAAGAGCGGAAATGCAAGTATCCATGCCCGTTTCCAGAGTAGGGGGCCGGAGCAGGGACAGCCTTTCTTTCAGCAGCAAGAGTCAGGGTGTTGTTGAGAGGGTAACGACAACGGATCGTCAGCCTAGAAGAGGTAATGACACATGTCGATCAGGGGCTGGATTCATGTGTGGAAATGGACTGCGTGGTTCAGTAGGACTCTCAAGATCAAGGTAGTCCTGTTCAGTTCAATTGGCCATGTGATGTTATAGCCTAGGACATCAGACTTCTTTAAACCAAAACCCCCTCCTCCTCTGCTCACCTGTATTCAGAGTCTCTAGTGATGACTGGAGCATTGGGTGGGAACAGCGCTCTGGTATACACCACTTCATTCTCATAGACCAGGTAGTTATTCACAATCTGAAAACACAGGATCCATAACAGCATGCCATCAGTACAAAGCCAACCTTTCCCTCCACCCAAATACTAGATAAGTGGTAACCACATTAAAACCTGTATTCCAAGCAAATCTAAAGACCTCCAAACAGGGAGTTGATAATGGCTTCTCAAATCTTCCATTTTGAAAAAGCTGTACAATTGAAGCAGTCTTGCATTAGTGGCATTTACTAGGGCAGCGATGTTAGATCTGGAAAGTAAACAGCACTTGTGGGTTTGGTGGTCCCATGGTTAAAGAGAAGGGCTTGCTACCAGGAGGTTCCCACTTCCATCCCACCTCAGCCACTGACTTGCTGTGCACGACATGGACCAAATCACTTAACCTGTTAAGTCTCATCCAAAAGGACTGATGAGGTCCTATTGCAAGGGACTGCAGCAGCCCCAGTTGATGCGTATTTCATCCCCAAGTCACTTTGAATAAACATCTGCTAAATCATTAAATAAGTTACTGTCCCAAAGCAAGACCTGCATGAAAGACTTGACCAAACTAGAAAATTCAATTGAGCACTGCACTAGGATTCAAAAGACAAAGCAATCAAGACCCTAAACTCTTGAACTAGACCTTGCTGGTGGTCCCACATGTGTTCACACTGAAGGTGAAGAGCGCCCTGGTAGAGTCGAACTCCTTGGGTTTGTAGGTCCGGTCCAGTAGGGTTGTCTTGCTGGGTTCAACTACTGGTATGGGCTCCATTGTCACAGCTACCACTGTTATCACTCCATTAGGCATGCACACTGGGGTGGGGAGGAGGAGAGAAAGCAAACTGAACCCAGTCAGAATGAAGGAAAAAGACTAATGTACCATCAGCATGGCC
The DNA here is from genome assembly GCF_902713425.1 of Acipenser ruthenus. NCBI lineage: Eukaryota > Metazoa > Chordata > Actinopteri > Acipenseriformes > Acipenseridae > Acipenser > Acipenser ruthenus. The sequence continues at coordinate 6,840,849 of NC_081213.1, forward strand.
AAAATAGACTTGCCCAAAACTAGCAAATCAAATGCTGAAGACGCTGTATTAGGTGTGTGGGGGGGGGAAGAGCTAGGATTCCAAAGAGACATGAAGCACTCAAGACTCTGCCTCTACTGGAGCAATTAGCTTGGAACCATTTTAAAATGAAGGACAACGAAGAACAGAAGTCCCATGGGCTCAGAATGCATGGCAATAGAGTCTTTGAAGTTGCTGGTTCTGGTGCAATACATGGAGGTGTCTACCACAGTACAGTCCTACTCACCCAGCAGCTCCCTGGTCGGGATTGGGCAGCGTTGCACAAACTGCTTTTCGACCTGCAAATTCTTGATGTTCCTCATGTTCAGCTCCACTTGAACAGTGAGGCCCCTCAGAGAGATATCCTTGGACAAGCAAGCAGTGGACATGTCAATGCTGTAACCTTGGAAAACAGTACTTCAAGTGGACATGCATGGGAGTTTGACCCATCTGAAGCCAAGCAAGCAATCTCTACAGAGTTTGGTGCACATCTAGGAATAGTGTACAAATTGGAACCCCTCAAGATTTGTCATATCTACATGAAAACCTGCAATTGTGAGCATTTCAAATCAGGGTGTATCAAGATCAATGTCAACTAAATCTTAAGTTAACCAACAATACAGAAATCCCTGGGTCAACTGGTATTTGCCAACAAACCATGCTAGCCCTGGATTCACCTCATAGATGTAGCCAATGCTAAAGAGTAGCAATTCAATTGTTATCTTGGGCTCTGTGATGGTGTAAGGAAGAGGGCGGTTTCCAATGCAAAGCTCCCAGTTGGGAGTCCATGTTGCCTGGGGTCACTTCAAAGACTATACTGGTTTTTGTACAAAAGCTTTTGACATCAGGAAAACCTGGGAAGGAAGGAAGGAATTGGTAGCATGGTCAACAAATTACTATATATAACTCATTACACAGGTTTTATGAGAAGTGCACCTATCCCAATGGAAATGTAATTTCTGCTTTTGTGGAGGAGGGAAAAATTGGTCTATAGTCTCAGCATTTTTGCAAAAAATGCCAAAGGTCAATTCAAGTATTCACTCAAAGAATTAAATTAAGCTAGTTGAGGCACCTTTAGCAATAACCTCTTAATTAGGATATTTGTCAATGTGCTTTTGGTCAATTCAATTAAATGCCATTCTTAACCAAAATTATTCCAGTTGATAAACTCATGCACAGCCTTCAACTCATACCAGACTCCACTGGATTTAGATCAGGACTTTGACTAGACCATTCCAGAACCTTGATTTTATTCAACCATTCTGAAGTAGATTTTGATGTGTGCTTTGGATTGTTGTGTTGGAACATGCAGTTGCATTTTAAACCAGATTTTGTAGCAAAGGGTTTCAGATGAGTGGTCTATTTTTTGGTATGCTATTGAATTCATTTTACCATGTAATAAACTACATTTCCTGTACCATTAGAGGAAGTTCATGAACCTGGGGAAGTTTTTAGATTAACTGGTCAAGGCAGACACCTCCCCACACTTAACCAATTACTTACTGACATCCTTCACATCGCACACGATAGTGGCCGGGTGGAAATACAGGTCATTCTGGGGGACTATGTTCAAGGTGTAGTTGATGTTCAAGGTGTATCTCCGGATGAGACCTCCAATGTACTGCAAGAGAATCATGGTGAAAAGGTTAGAACCCCCAATCCTTGACTGCAAGTCCAGTCTCCAAGGAAGCACAAGATACAGTTTGCTTGTAATTAGATTTACAGTACAATTCATGTGGCAGATTTTTTCTAGAGTGTTCCCTTTTTACATTTCATTGTCATGTGCATATACAGGATTTGCAGAAGACACAAAAATAGAAGTGGCAGCAGCAAAGGGCATGCAAAATTATGTAAACAGCATTCAGAACTGGGCAGATGTACAGCAAACAACATTTAGAGAAGTGCAAGGTACTGCATGCAGGCAATAAAAATGTGTTTTACAAATATATGGAGATACTGAAATTGAAGTAATATGAACACCTAGTAGAGGTTTACGTTTACTCAAATGTCAAGATCTAGACAATGGGGAAGCTATAAGAGGCAAACAAGATGATAGTGTGAAGTCTTCAATTTAAAAATCAAGGGATGTTAACTTTACAATGCATTAGTAAGACCTCATCTAGAATAGTGTTCAGTTCTGGTCACCTTGTTACAAAAAAAAAAAAAAAAAAAAAAAAGATATTGCTGCTCTAGAAAGAGTGCAAAGAGCAACCAGAATGATCCTGTGTTTAAAAGGCATGTTGTATGCAGACAAGCTAAAAGAATTGAATCTATTCAGTCTTGAACAAAGACTGTGGTCCTCCAATTCAAGCATTCACAATTAAAAAAAAAAAAAAAAAAAGTAAATTGACAATGTCAACCTGAAAAAGAAACAAGGACTAGGGGTCACAATGGAGATTAGGGTAATTCAGAACAGGTTTTTTGGGGGAGAGAAAACGACAGAATTGCGAGGGTCTGGAACCAACTCCCCAGTAATGTTGTTGAAGCAGACACCCTGGGATCCTTAAAGATGATTCTGGGATCAATAAGCTACTAACAACCAACCAAGATAGGCTGAATGGCCTCCCTTCGTTTGTAAACATTATGTTCTTAAGCTGGCTCACATGAACCTGAGGCTTTCATTGGTAGAGTTATGTTTAAAGTATGGTACCTCCTTTGAGCTAGTAGAAAGGACTAGCATTGACTACAGCTTACTCAGGATTCTGAAAATGTGAAAAAGGTCCAACATTAAAAGTAGTTTTAATCCTCACCTCTACAGAGACCAACGGGTTGTTGAAGGGGACCTTCAGGACAAAATCGTTTGTGCCATTGGGGTGCTGGACCTTAATGATCTCCACACCCCTGTTCTGGGCCTCAGGAAGGGTCAGGGGAACCCCGTTGATGGTCAGTTTCTTCAGCTCAACATCTGGCTTGAAGTTACCAAGGGTCACTGTAAAGCCCTTCTCACTTGGGACAGTGTCTGAGAAAACTAGCATAGAGATGTTGAGCTGGGCGATACAGTGGGTGCACAGACTACTTGGATCAGATCTGGGCCAAGGTAAGAGTTAGGGACAAAACCATTAGCCCACCAAGACTAAAATCCCCAAATCTTGCACACAGCCCTGGGTTTAACAGTTGTGTACAAATGTATTGCTTCTGTAGTTGATTTGTTGTGCATATGAAATCAAGCAACTGTAACCGACTTAGGCCACACATGCAAATTTAAAGAGTAAGATAAAAGGAACACAACGAAAAAGCATGAGGTTTTTGAAGCAAGTTTCCCAGTTAAGTACAGAGCGGTCCAACATTCTCACTAGTGCCTATTGTTAACACATCACCGATTACTGACCACACGTAAAAATTTACCAAAAAAAAGTTCTGATGCAGGAAGGTATAGCAATGACAAATCTTGATTTACAGCTTTATGGAAACAATGACTTGGATTAGTTCTAAATTTAGAGATTGAGGGGGAGGGTCTGAAGTCCAGCAAGCAGTATACACACTGTTTATGACATAAGGGGTCTCAGGAATGAGGGGGGTGTTGACCGGCTTGAAGGATCGGTGCTGGGTCACCTCCCACAGGTCATCAGCCCACTGGTGCTCCAAGAAGAGGTCAATGGCATAGAGTTGGTTGTACTGGTTATTAATGACACGACTCTGCAAAAAGAGGCACAACAGGTCATCACTTACCTCAATCTTTAGGGGTTTAACTATTCATGCATTGCTCTACACTAAATATATATAATAGTATATGTTGTTGATCGTGATAAGACCGAAGAGCACAACAGAGCTCCTTGTAGAGCTACCACTTCTGGAATGTAGTGTTATAGCTGGAATGGATACATAGTCTAAATCATTAAAATTTGATATTATACATCATACAAAAGTAGCCCAAATGCATGAATTGTGACATGCAATGGGGAGACTACTTATACAAAATGGGGTCACAAGCACTCAGACGCTGGAGAGCTTCTATTCTCCTCCAACACCGTGCCAAGGTGTGCCCAATGCAACTCCCAATGGGAAGGCAACATAGCCAGTTAAACTTGTTTTAACCCTAGTGACTAGCAACATGTTTAATGTTAATCTTATGTACATCAAGACACCATTTAAAATGTTGTCATTTTAGTCAATTATGAATTGATAAGGACACTAGTAGATCCAATGTGGTAATTGTATGAAATTAAGCAATGACCTTACAGGCTCCAGCCAGCTCTGGGATCTCCCTTACCTTCAGATATCCCCCTTCAGCTCCATAGGGGATAGAAATCTTCACTATGGTGTTGTTGACACTCAGATTGTAGCCCCTAGTCTGCAATGTGGGAGCATTGAGGAGAATCCCCTCCACCCCCATTGTAATCTGCTTATCCTGGAACTGGGCAACATGAAGGACCAAGGGGGTGAGGATTCGAGGCATCTCCCAGATCAGGCGGGTACCATCAAAAGTGACATCGTCTAGGAAAACAAAACACTAGCTGTACTTGTACATTACATTTAATGTTTGCAGTTAAAGTTGTACTAGTTAGTTAGATGTGCCAGTTAAATGCACCAAAGTAATTAGCCTGTCCCAAAATGACAATGGCATTGTTCTACAAAGGAGATTTCTACAGCACCACCAGGTGTCCAACTGTTGCCAGTGCAGACTCACAAGTGTATAATGCACTGAACTTTCACTTAAATAAGTCGGAAGCTTAGGTAATGCTTGCAGACACTTTGCTCTACTCTAGGATTGCTGCGCTTCCCAGCCCCCTCCACAGCGACTCACTCTTGGTACAGGCAGCTGAAGTGTCCACCAATAGCAGCATCCACCTCTGCTTGTATTATTATTATTATTATTATTATTTATTTCTTAGCTGACGCCCTTATCCAGGGTGACTTACAATTGTTACAAGATATCACATTATTTTTACATACAATTACCCATTTATACAGTTTTTTTTTTTTTTACTGGAGCAATCTAGGTAAAGTACCTTGCTCAAGGGTACAGCAGCAGTGTCCCCACCGGTGATTGAACCCACGACCCTCCGGTCAAGAGTCCAGAGCCCTAACCACTACTCCACACTGCGTGGCTCTGATGGCTTCCACCTGGATCCCAGCCACCTGATAGAGAAGAACATTAGAGCAGAGACTGGGATGAGGCTAGCATCTTACTAGCTCTTAAAGACCCACCTGTTTAGATGGCACTTGTAGATCTCTTGATCTACTACTATGCACTGGACTTGCCCGACCTAAAAACCATATTACTGGATCCTTAGCTAATGTATTACTGCACCATCACCGTAGTTATAACTTGCTGTAATCCCAATTCATTGCATCCTAGTTCATATTGTATGTTATTAGTATTGCACTTAATGCAAGCTACATTAGCCTTTAGTGCATCGTTTCACCTTAGAAACAGACAGCTTCTTGCCAGTGACAGTAGGAGGGATGGGGGGAGGAATGCAGCACTTACCAACAGGACTTCAGACTCTGGCATTCCAAAGGGAGAACGGAGGTAGACTCTGGAAGATGTTGAGTTGACCATGTATCCCAGAGCTTGCACTGTAGAGATGTTCATGGATTTTGCCGGCTGCCCAGATTTATGGATCACGACCTGCCAAACCATCATTGCCGCTTGCTGGGCCTAGTGCACACAAGATGACCAAAATAAATCCGCAAGCCTAACTTTAACCCCTTAAGGTACACAAGGAATTGTGCAGGTCAAATTCTTCCAAATACATTAGATTGGGACTATTGAGGACGAAACTGACAATTGATTAGTGGATCCAACCTGACAGCAAGTGGTGCACCTCATGGCAAATAGAAAGTTAGCAACACTTGAATTAAGATACATGGGTTGCTTGCACCTTAGTGAATACTTGCATAGACCAGGAAAACCTCATGGAAGCAGTCCGCTTGTTTTGCACACACTTAAGAACCTTATTCTCACACTTCATTAGGTCAGAAGACCATACAAAAAAAAAAAAAAAGTAATCAGATACTTAATGACTTACTATAGGGAGGGCCCCTTGCCAATCTTCAGTACCCAATCCTTCTTGGACAATAACTGGGACATTTTTCCTTACAGACACCTAGAATAGAACAATAAAAACTACATGCATTTCCTCAAACCAACACAGAACCCCTACTGCTGAATGGCGTTTGTATCATTCTGGGTGTTGACAGATTTTCTTTATCAGTTTTTCTCTAAATCTGCCTTAACTGACTATGAACCGTTCTGGGCTCGTCAAGATATTCATGAATGCTGGGACTGAACCAACTACCTCATTGCATTCAAGTCATGTTGCAATGTAACCATTAAACTCTGCCAATTCACTACTTTCATTTCCAAACCAGTACACTTACTTTGAAGCAGAGCCCTAAGCTCGTGAAGGGAGACTGTAAGGTAGAGAGAGATACCGTAGCATTGCTATTGCCCCACTTAACGCCTCCTCTGTGATATATTTAGGAGAGCAGGGTACTGGACCGGCAGGTAACCCCATTGTGTTCTCCTTGGGGGGACCACCACGCTTTATAATATGACTGGTTTGTTTTTAGCTCAACCCTGGAGTGCTTCATTAATTCCTCTTGGAATTGCTGTCACTTGTTAAGTATACTGATACATTTCTTCATGATCAGCTATACTTTGTACTCTGACTGCAAACCAATATCTGTTAAATTGATATACAAGTTCAAATTAGTGTAGTAAAACATGGTGAAAACCATGGTAAATTAGGGTAAGCTATGGCTAATGTGCAGTATGTAAGTGAAAATAAAGAGCATAGCACATAAGCTAAATTAATAAAGCTACGGCATTCTAGACATACGCTATAAATTAGGTACTCAAATGCTTTACCTGGAAAGCTAAAAAATAATTTAAAAAAGGGGTCAATGATAACATTTAAAAGACAGCTGATTTTTCTTTTAATTGTCATAGTTTCCATTATTCAGAATGCAAAAGTTACTGCGCTCTACATGAATGCAACCTACAAATGTATGGTACAGGTGCGCAAGTCTCAATAAAAAAAAGCCATTCATGCAAAAGAAAAGTTATTTTTACATAAAATGTTCGGGACAAGGTGCAAGTGCGAGTAAGTGCAGACGTTTCAGTCAGAACCGAGACTATCAGCAGGTGGCACCAAACACTCGGTACAAGAACGACAATAGCTGTAGAAAAAAAAGAACAAGCAGCACACTTTTTCTATACTGCTGCATTTTTAGACTCAAATTAATAGGGTTCCATTAGAATAAAATGCAGTTTTTCTATCAATAATGAGAATAATAATTGTAATAATGATAATCTCAAAACAATTTCCAAGACAACACTTCTGCTGCTCTAGAAAATATGAAACCAAGTAATAATAATAATAATAATAATTTGGGGGTGGGTGGAGATCCTAAAATTAATCTTTTTTTGTGTGTGTGTCCGGTTTTTTGCAGCAAGGATGAACTGAATTTAAACCCTGACTTTGAGAAGGATTTCTGGCTAACACGTCACAGGAAAGGAGGTTTAGCATCATCCCTGAGGAGATTCTTTTCAAAACAACATTTAAATCAACTGAATGTAGTCGTCACCAGAACACGCTGTTTAATGTGTTTGTGTTCGCTGGTTAATTTGTTTAATGGTTCACAGAGGTTTAATAAACAGCATTAATCCTAGGATTTTATGATTACTTGGTTTCCTATGCCTAACAATCTCCATGGGGTATACTGGTAAGGTGGGGGTACTTCAGGGAAGCAGGGACACCCACATTCATTCCATCAAAGGGAGGATTTCTGTTTGGTTCCATAAGTGGAACTTGCCAGTGTCTACCACAGTCAAAGCATAGTGAAGTGTATAAGAGCATAGGTATGCATTGTACAGCTCAGAGAGATATGGTAAAGTATATTTAAAAAATATACGACAACAACAATTTGTGGTAAATGCAGAGTATAACTATGGGGAAAACCGCTACATTACTGAGTGGTAAATCTTTGAAAGGGCTCCCAAGCGGCTTACCCAAAGCAATGCTCCCTAGCACGGTAAAGCAATTAATTTACATTTACGCTGATGTTGCAGAATGTACTCAGGGTTATTTTTAAAGTAACACTGACCACTTTGATGTTAGTTCTGTCTTACAGTTGTATATTTCAATTTAAAAACTTGCCCTATGACTAAATCTCCATTTCATAGAGGAAGGGGACAGGAGACTTAATAAGACCAGGAAAAATGGTAGTCTTGCAGTTTTGACAAGGACTCGCAAATAAACAGCCCAGGAATCGTGCCCCAGGATTTTTAATGTCCAGAAAGTATGATGACCATGACGTACGTCACCAATATGCACAGAATAGCATAGAATAAGAATTGGCAATAAAATCACAATTTAATAAGCGGTTCTCTAGCTATATGCAAAAATGTAAGTGTGACGTACAGATGGAAGGATGTACAGAAAGAGAGACCCCTACCCTATATCTAAAATACTTAATAACTCCTGCATGGTCATGCGATCGTCAACAGCCAATCATATTGCTTAGTTTATCCAGGACGTTTTCAATTTCAGAATACATGTCAGGGATTTCATTTGCATAACAAATGAGCGAGTCATGTGATGCATAACCCATTTCTACAGACTTCCATGTGTGATAAATATTCCAGGTGTTTACCTCTTTTTGTTCAGCCCCAGTAGTATGATGTATATTGATTTCTAAGCTGTTGAAACAGTTTGCACTTCTGTTTTACAGAATGTCTCTAGATGCCTTGATGCACATTTTGTTGTTGTCTGCACCCCAAGCTCTTGTTAATTGACTTTTTCCCAAGAAAAGCAGATTTGGAGTCAGCGGGGTGGTTCCAGTCCTCATGGTGGCTGTCTGTTTATGAAGGTCACTGCTTTATCTCTGTCATTCACACTTTGTGAAGCAGGGATTTTCCATTGTATAATCATGCCTGTAAGACAGAAACACTGGCAAGACGCAGGCCTCTATGGGTAGGAGTGGCTGGTTCTGTGAGGTGTTGTTTAATAAATACATATAAAACCGAACTTTCCCATAGCCAACAAGGAAAATAATAGAACCATTACAATAACAGAAACATTTTGAATTGTTTACCAGGCGTGCATCACATTGGGAATGTCTTCAATTCTTCTCGAAGGGTTCTCAAAACAACAACACCACTAGAATACCTTTCAGTTTTATTCAAACACCACGTGTAGTGCAGGCTTCATACATTGCTTAGATTCGGCAGGTGGAGAGGCCATTGGGTTAACAAACGGAAGCAGCATGTTAATCTTCCTTCCTCCTGGGTTGCAGAGGGAAAGGCAATATTCAAATTAGATAAATGATCAAGTCTGATGGATAAAGAGTATTAATAATGGTTTGTATTATTCAAGTAGCTTCAAATTCCATTTCTTTTTACTGTGTTCTTACCCATTTTTCAATCATTTTGAGTGGCTCTTATTTCAATTACTCAAATACTGTGTTCATTTGTATTACTGTTTTTGATAAGTCTGTGTTCAGATGCTTTTACCTGAGCTGTTCTTCAGATCTGGTTGTTTGCCACCGATAGTTGTAATTCAGACTAGATCAGCCGACTTGTCTTTTTAAAAGTAAGAGCCAGCGCCATCTAGTGATCTGTCACTTTGGAACAATTTTCCTTTTGTTTTTCCGATAGCACCAGTAGGGCAAATAATTCAGCCTCTGTTGCTCTCTGCAGAAGTAGGCCCTTTTGTGCAGTGGTTGCAGTGCTGGATTGAGTTGGGAAACACCATTTATAAAGTTTGGATATTTGGAACCCTGCTTCATTACCAACTGGCAATGTCATAACACCTCAATGAGCACTGAATTAAAACTTGCTACAATTTTGTGTGAATTTACAGGAGAAGGAAACGCCTGCCGATTGAGCAACTACTAGCATCCATTCAAAAAACAACAAATGAATAAGACACATGGGTGACAACCGATTTACACAGAAAATGAGGCACTCTCTGATCAGAAGCTGTGCGTGTTTCTGTAGCATCTCATCATTTGTATTGGGCACTCTGTCTTTAAGGAGTTTGTTTGAGGTTGTTACTCCAATCCCGCAGAAAAGGAACTGTCTAAGAGAACAATGGGGATTACTGAGCTATCAATATGTTGGGGTTCCTGCAGTGTAAAGCAGGGTTTAGTTTCTATGGCAGGTGGCCTGTCTGCTTTCATATAATGAGATTATTTTAAATATATAATCACTTTGAATATGGTGGACCATATTCAGGAAAAAAAAAATATTTTAAAATATTTAAGGGGGCAGAAATAATTCTATAAGGTCTTACCTATTGCTAGATGTATACATGTTATTACTGGTCCCCTTTTTATTGTGAAATATTTCCATTGTTCAGTTTTCAAAGATTCCACATAATCAGAAATGAAATATACAGTGAATATGTTGTCCTGTAATCCTCACATATTGTAGATGTGTTCTGAGACTAAATCCCCCCCAAATAAACTAGAAAGACTTTTCATCTATAGCACTGTCTTTGAGATGTCGGCATATTCCAAACTGCAATATAAAATACAAGCACAGAAGAAGGGGGGGCAATGTGATAATGTCACTTGTGCTATTAATAGTTTTTAATACCTTGGTTAGCACTCCTTTAAAATTGATCCAAGTTTATTTTTACAAAGTGCGATTCCCATATTTTTATGAAAGGAAAATACCCCAGTAATGTTCGAGCTCTAATAGAAAACAGGCTTTCATTATCCTGCTGAGTTGAAATGATTTGCCAGTTTTATTTGACTTTGCAAGTTTCCAAAACTCAGGGGCTGTGATCTTTTCAGACTTGGCTGACACGGTCTGGAACAAGTTTTAGCAAATCTTTTATTTTGCTGGTGATGTATGATTTATTGGGAACACATGTCAAACTCATTCACTTTTAAGAACTGTTTGCAACATTATTATTATTTTAAGTACATGCAGCTCAACTGCTCTTGACTTTTAGGGCCATTGTGACACGTCTTAAAGGGAAATTCCATTATACAGTAGGCTTCCTCCTGTTCATTCTGGCTGCATTATTATTCTGGTATCGCTAAGCCAGAAGATCTCAGTCAAAAACTACAAGCAAGCTAGTGGAGTATTGAAGAGGTTATACCACTTTCATATATTATGTAGCTATCATGTATGCGCAATTTGGAAAGAAGCATGTGTTACAGCAAGCTTGTATTTTCCTTTAAAAACAATGTTATGTGGTACCATGCTAGGTTATGCCTCACTTTGGTAGTCTGTTCCTGTTTCTTTTCCAGGCAGTATCTTCAGGGTCATGTCAGTCATGCGGAGAAGCAGCTGGTTGGTTAATGGCAGAAGCTGAAGCTGCAGGGGCAGTTGAACACGCCTGGCGACCTACGAAGTGTAAGCCTAACTGAAAGTAGGGCATGCAAACTTGAAGTTTTTAAAAATACAAATGACTTGTTTCAAAACTGCACCGGTGAGACTTTTCTAGTGGAAGTGCACAGTAAGATTTATGGAATTATTGAATGAGATTTAGCCACTTTAAAGAAACCTCTATTTCACATGTAGTCTTGAGATTCTGATTACATTGCCCTGTATTCTGTGTACTACTGTGTGCCATCACGTGACAAAGTGTACTAAATGAGTGCAAAATGTATTGTTCTGTAAATTATATTGTAAATACTGAAAGACAAGACCTACATATTTTTTTTAAGTATATTTTATTAGGCATAATGAGTACAACACAATCATTTCACAATATGTTTACAAGCAGGTGGATTCAGTTTGTCAAATAATTTTAATAGTTTCAAAACACTTTCAATTGATATAAATCCCAGTATAGTGAATAGATGCATCTTGTTTCATTTCTAATATATGTTTTAGCAAAATCTGGATCATGTATACACCCTGAATCATACTCTGCTGGATCGAGCATGGAATATTTACAGCTGGTGTCCCATAATCAAGTTTACACAGCAATGTAATCATTTCATATCTGTTTACTACATTATCAGCAGTAGGGACAGCACACTGAGCTTTCCTTCCTCAGCATCCCTCTGTGAAGCTAATAGACTCGCTCCAGCTCCTTTGGGCTGCAGTAGAGGTCTCTAAATTGCATCTACAAGCCAGGGTTAGCTCAGGATACTGAACAGAAGCTGCAAAATGCAACTGACTTTTTATCTGTATTATACTGATAACATTTTTACAAGGAAGAGTTGATATTTTCATCAGGAACTTAAACAACCATATGGCACACTCCCTCTGCAAGAGTTCAATATTACTTTACTGCAGGTCTGTCCAATGGACGGCTCTTGGTTTATATATGGCTCATTGATCCCCACAATATGGCAATATTGATTTAGAGGTGAAGGCTGGATATTCGGCAGTTTTTAGTATGAGCAAAAGCAAAAGATGTGCAAGCGTTTAGAGCTGTTTCAAGCGCACAAAAATCGTGCAGCTATGTGTAGTCAGGTTAAAAACGTCTTTGGTTACCGTTTGTTTTGTGTCGTAAGAGATTTCTGGATTTTTTTAGACAAAAAGGTTGCACAACACTCCCTTGCTGTAATATACATGACTCATGCCTTTCCCTTGATGGTAGGGATAGGTATTCAGAACGGAAAACAGGTATTACTGTTCATTTTACTGTGAATCAGAAAATAATGGCACAAGCTTTGTGTTTTTAAGCAAGTATCTGACTATCTGTGTGTATTGTTGAATGTTTGTTGAAGGGTTGTTAAATCGATCCATGGGAAGTCTCTATTGTTATTATTACTGCGCAACAATAACCATTTTCAAAACGAATTGCAGGCAATTCAATCATTTTTCTTTTTTTAAATGTGTTTGTATTGGTAACTAGAAAATGGAACAACGCGTATACGGTAATAGTACCGGCAACCTATACTAATAATGGTAAAAATAATAATAAAATAAGCATTTACTAGTTACAATGGTGTTTTGATTGCTGACGGAATAGCTGTAATTGTATCTGCGGTTTTCAGATAGATCGGTTCAGACCACAAATTACTATTAATTCTATCGATTTATAGTGCACTCGGAACGATGCCCGCCCCGTATCATGAACACGTTATTCCATTTCCATTAGACACGCTTCGCAAAACATCAGTCGCCCTCATTTACATTACAGAATTAGCTCTTTTATGTGCTTAAAATATAACATAACAAATGTAGGATTCACGTGTCTTAAATAAACTTATATATAAGTTATATATATGGTACTATATCAAATATTAATATGTAGTTAAAATATGCACCAATCGGATAGAAGCATCATAAAAAACCACACTACATTTTTTTTTTTTTTTTTACTAACGAATTTAAGTATAAGCTTTACTACATTATTTTATTATAAATTGACCTTCATTTATTTTATTAGGAATATGCTGCCCTTGAATGTAGCATTTATTCTTACTTTATTAAAGGAAAATATAAAATACTATTCTACAAATAACATTGTGTGTGTCTCGTTTGTGCACAATATATCTATTTGTACTAGCTGATTTGCCTACTTTGATTGCAATAATCTACGAAATGTAATACTTTTAAAATACATTTTATATATATATATATATATATATATATATATATATATATATATATATATATATATATATATATATACATGTGTGTGTGTGTGTGTGTGTGTGTGTGTGTGTGTGTAATTATCCGCTGTGTTTTATTTTATTTGTTTTAAAACACATTTTTGCTCGGTTTATGAACGTAAATCTTACCACCAAAATGTAGACTACTTTGTGGTTGCTAAAAAGGTTTTTTTTTTATCTATCTATCTATCTAGTATCTCAATTACTTTTAACGAAATATATAGTTCAGCCTCAATTTAGGCCACTAAAGACTTTATTTTGAAACTTTGACTAAACAAACCCCCATTTTGATCAAAACAGTACATTCATTATATGCTCATTTGATGGTAAAATAATGCAGTAAATTTAAGTCTAATGTTTATGACGGATACAAATAATTATTTAAATAAAAGCAAATGATCCGTGCCCTTGGGCAGTGCCCCAGTGGAATATTAGTATGTGTACCTATAGGCCAGTGCATAATCAATGATCCACACTACTGGATTAGAATACATGCCGCCAATTGCGTTTAGTGTCACGTTATT